>NW_022992308.1:741742-1007469 GCF_902827175.1 Gymnodraco acuticeps
GGCCTACAGGCATTTTCAATTATAGCATGAGAACCACAAGAGCATGAACAAAGGACAATAAAGACAATTAGGGAGGCGCACTGCTTAACTGTACACCGCTAATATATCAACCTTTCTCTTGTTCCTTTTAAACACCGCTATGGTTTTTGCAGTTCATCCCAGCTGACGAAGCATGTGACGGAAAGAGGGGAGTCTCTGAGGAAGCTCACCTTCACAAACACCAGCCCTCTCATTGTCTTCAGCAGCAAAGAAGCTCCCATGGACGCCACGTAAACAGTGGAATAGTACTGAATGTGAGGGTTGAGTCTCATGCTGTTGCTCGCCATCGTTTCATTCTCCGAGATTAATGATGTGTTCTGAGGGCAGATGGAGCAACAAATTACCAAGAGTGAAACAAACAAATCCAATTCTTATAATTGAAGGAGGTATGGGCCACTAATGAGAGTGAAAAGCCCATTTTGGAATACAACATATTACATAAAAATCAGTCAGTTCAATGATGTTTACTATTCCAATCACATTTCTCATAGCAGCCAGCGCCTGCTTTGCCATATCTGTTTCTTCACTGCTTGTGCTTCGGTTTAATTAAGTTTACCCTGGAGCCGTTACTTTTTCTAATCATGCACATTCAGATTAATCCTCAGTGTGCTGCCTGCCACAACTCACTGGTGCATTGTAGTTATTTTTCTTTTGGGAGCCGATACACACTAAAAAAAGAGGCGTGTATTATAGTAAAGCAGGATCGTCTTCACACTCACCCCACTGCCCTGCCTGATCCAGTGACTCAGCCACCAGTTACTGAAGGCTATGGTGCCTGTGGTGGAGAGGAAGAGGAATACGTTGATGATGAAGACTATTGGACCTCCTGCTGCTTTGATGTATGCCGCATACACAGACCAGGCGACTGCCCCGGAGCCCTTCTCCTCAGCTTTCATCAGACACTCTGAATAAAAAACCATAACTTGTAGAACATTCTCAAGAAAAAAAAAGCATTTATTCTCCATGTGGAGCATGACAAGTGTCAGGGTCTCTCACCTCCTTTCTTGCTTTCAGCCTTTGGCACGGCCTTGGCAACATCAACCACACTGTCAGGCTTTACTGCACCTTCCCGTTTGTTTTTTAAATTCTCTTTCACCAGATTCTAAGAGACAGAAACATAAAGGAAAGGAGGTGAGATTTAAAACATGCCACCGCAACAAATCTCAGCAGCAGGAACAACACACTGCAAGTCATTTCAAGTGAGATATCGCTGACAGAGTCTTTAGCCTCTCACCAGTAAATCAATGCACGCATAAATAATGAAAGGCCATGTTTGCTTTAACATTTCCAGCTACTGGGGTTGCCTTTCTGGTCTTATGAATTATTCAGCTTGTAATGTTCAATGTTTTTGTGCATTGGGGGCAAAGATGCCTTACTAAAAAGAGCTGGCCTGGATCCACATGTGCCCCTGGCCTTACCTCCCGTTGCATGCTGTTGAATAGGCTGGCATAGTCACGCTCTCTACACATTAACTGAGCATGGGAGCCCTGCTCTGCAATCTGCCCGTCCTTCATCAGAATCACATGGTCGCACTGGGGCAGGTACTAGAAAAATAAGATAAAAAAACAAGCACATATCAATAAGCTGATCATCAATAAATCATTGAATATTTTAAGGACGCTGAAACTACAAAATATAAATCAAGATTTGAGAAAAATGACATTTTTGAAATTCCCATGGTTTATTTATTTAATCGTTTATTTGGCAGGGACAATGCACAGTAATTAACACTTAAAACATTCAAATGTGTCAAGCGTAACAGTGCCAGATTTAGCTTTGAGCTCATTTCCATCCGCAGTCCTTCACATAAAACATTTAAGAAGATTACATTTTACAAACATAGCAAAAACAAATACATGATATGCAAAAAGTGCAAAAGAGCAAGAGCAGCACACACAAGTGTTTATGACATGGCAATACAATATAGCAGCAACGACATATAAAGTGCAAGAGAAGATACAAGAGCTACATAAAGTGCAAGAGGAGATTGCACGTCTGTTTGTTTCTTAACCATTCGTTGAGTTGACCTTTAAAGCTATTGAAGTATATGGTGGCTTACTTGCAGCTGGTGCGTTACAAAGAGCACCGTCTTGTCTTTGCCGGCAGCTTTGATAGCTTTATGGAAGACATGGGAACCAACGCAAGCATCGACCGCACTGAGAGGGTCATCCAGGAGCATTATGGGCCGCTCGCTGTAGAGAGCCCGAGCCAGACTCACTCTCTGACGCTGCCCTCCACTCAGGTTGGCCCCTCTCTCACCAATCTAGGAAAAGAAAGTAAAAAAAAAACAAAGCTCCTTAAAACATATCCTCTCGTTGCTGCAGGCACGATAAAAGAAGCATTTGATTTAATTACAAAATCATATTATTTACAAGCAGATACCTCAGTCATGTCCCCGTAGGGGAGCTCTGCAAGATCTGGGAGAAGGCAGCAGGCTTCCAGGACAGCATTATATCTGATGAGGAAATGTGTTAAATGAGGAATACATCTCAAGCTTTATTGCATTTGTTCATCATATCATTAATATACGGGAGTTGATCTTACTTCTCCGGGTCATACTCGTTTCCAAACAGGATGTTTTCCTTCAGTGAGTCATTGAGGATCCAGGCTTGTTGAGCGACGTAAGCAAAGCCGCCGCTGACCGCTACGTTCCCCTCTAACAGGGTCATCTGGAACAAGGGGATGACGCAGAGAAAACACTTGAAACATTCCTTTTTTAAATTGTGGGTCATTGTGCGGCATTGGGTAAGAAAAGAAACATAAGGTTCAAGAAAACTATCCTTTGGGCTGCTATTCATGTCTTTGCAGGAACTGAACAACCTCACCTGTCCCAGTAGAGCGGACAGAAGAGAGCTCTTTCCGGTACCGACGCCTCCACAGATTCCAACCAGTGAGCCCTACAAAAAGGGATACAAACAGTTGCAGGTTTTTCCGACGGTTTAAATATAAATGTCCTTCGACTTAGTTGTTGTATATGCTTGTGTTGTTACCCTCTTAATGCGCAGGTCGATGCGGTGCAGGGTCTTGTGCAGTGGAGGCCGTATGCTTTGTGTGGAGGAGATGGTGCTTTGTGGACTCTCCTGCTCCATATTAGTGAGGAGACTTTGAGCGTTAGGAACTTCCTTGTTCCCTTTGCCTTCCTCTGTGGAAATGTACAGGCTGAGCTTCTCCCTGCGCAGCACGCGTTTCATCCCTCCCCGTTTCTTCGGAGGTGGGTTAGGTTTAGCAGGAGGAGGGCGAGCCTTTTCCCAAGCCAGTGTGGCATCCAGAAATTCCACCGCGTTGCTAGGATCCTCCATTTTGAGCAAAACAACCTCTCTGTCTTCCATCATAAAGAGCCTCTGTGGAGACGGACACAACAGGTTATGTTATTGGACTTAAAAAAAGGGACAGGTTTTTATTATATGCATGAGTACAATAAATGAATGTAAACAAGCTCATGGTTTCTGTCATTGCGTACTTTAAAAAGGAAAAACGTGGTGCAACATACTTGAGCCTTTGCTATTATGTGAGACATGTTCACCGTGCATATACATTCTACTTGCTTACGTGATTATTTTTATTATATTCTGCACTCAAAACCACAGAATGCCTGAGCGTTTTTAGTGCATCCTTGGCAGAAACTCTTGCTTACTTAACCCAAGCTGGCTCTGTGAAACCTTTCCTCACTAACATGTGACTTTTACCATGTGTTTGGAAAGTATTATGTCAGCATGGGGTGTAGGCAGGTGTCTTTCAGCATCAACAACAGCATATTTTTATTAGCTGTAAGAATGGTACAACCTGTTTGCTCACTGACTGAACCTTGAAGTTAAACAATACCTGGATGTGTTAAATCACATTGTGTACATATCAGTGATGCGTTTGGGAACATATTTTTGTGTTGGCTCTGGGAGAGGTAGTTGTCAGACTTGTCTAAGTGTTCTCACCTGAAATCTTTTAACTGCGATGGCACCCTCCGACAGTGACCTTACAGCCATTGGTGTGACTTTCAAGGAAAAGGTCATGGAGTTGAAAACTGCAACTACAGTGAAAGCCTGAGGTAGGAAGTGTAGAAATTGAGACAGTTATGCACAAACACGTTACCTGGGGCTATAGCTGACTTTAAAATGTACAAATGCTCATAACAGCAAGAGACTTGTAACATCAAATCCAATTGTTAAAATATCCATTTAATGTAAATAATCTTCATTTTATAACAAAAAAATAGGAAACCATATTTTAAATATAATCTGGAAAAACACATCTAGCGTTTCCAGTGAATGAAGACGAATCGGAAGTTGATATATGCAGCATGGTGGGTATAGAATAACATGTTTTAATACCTGAGCTGCAGTGAGATCATAGCCCAAAGCCATGTGTAGGGTGAAAGTGCATGCGCTTGCTATCACCACGACGATGGGAGCCACACCCACTGTGAGGCTGTGGACGACACCAGCTTTCTCCAGTATTCCCCTCTCCTCTGATCGCACCTCTGTAGAGGAGATGAGAGAGAGGGAGATGATAAAGAGGCAAAGACAGGCAGAAAGAGAGAGGAAATAAAGTATGAGTTCATTGACCCCCAATGGTTGTTTCAAATTCAATCAACAATGTCTCAAGAGCCACGAACCAATACACAGCTAGAAATAGAAACAAGAGGAAGTGTGTGGGCCCTGTACATGGTATGGAGAAGGCTTCAAAACCTGTTGAACCATGATAACTATGTGTAATGCCCAAATCCTGCCCCCCCCCCTCCTCCACGTTGGTATCTCTCAAATGCACTCTGCTAGCTGCTTTGTTCACCCAGTTCATTTGGTGCATTCACTGGAACCAAAAGCATGTGCATCTTTAATTTAGACACTGCAGCACAGCGTGAAATATGAGAACTCCCTCCTCCTGGTACTCCATAGGATTATCATTACTCTCCATGGGATTCACTTTGAATATGATGTGTGTTTCTACAAGGATCACCAAGCGAAGTTCACGTGCCCAAGGCAGAAACAATGGGATCATCAATTTAACAACAATAGTAATTGAGGGGAATAACAGTGCAGCTCATTGTCCATTAAGCTGCATGGCAATTAATTGTCATTATAACAGGTGATCAAAGGACAGCCATGGAAACGAGCCCCACCTGGCTAATTAGAAGCATGATTAAAATGGGGGAATGATATTGTCCACAACATACAGCAAGGGATAAAAGACCATGGCCAATTCATGGATAAGCAGCCTTGACAACCAATCAAGCGATCATACGGCCCCGAAAAACCTTGCAAATTAACCTTGAAGCCAAGGGATTCAGACTGGCCCCTGATTAGAGGATAGCACTGGGAACGATTTAAACAACATGAGTTAATGAAAATAGATTTAGGGTCACGGTTGTCTTGCCAATTCACCAAGAGTATAAGTCTAATTTCGTGTGATAAACTGACCATTTAGTTACTAATTTGCCACAGTGACAGGTGTTCAAATGAGGTGATTCTTTAATCTAGGCGAGTTGTGAATAAAAAGCCTAATTAAGCACTTAATTATATACGTTTTTGCATCTCGAAAGCTCCGGGTCCTGACCACAAATGTGAAATGAGCAGGGCATTAAGAAGGGTTCCCACACCTTCTTAAACATCAAATTCAAGGACTTTTCAGGCCTTCTTCCCTAAAACAAATATCACAAATAACTTTGTATTCTTGGACAAAATATATACAGTCAAGAAAAACATGTCTAATAATGTTTATTTTTAAAATCTTTAAATGCTTACCCCCATCCTCCCTAAATGTACACACATTTGAGGACTCAAGGACCTGTGAGAACGGTGATTATGATCTAGCCGAGTCATTTGGGAACATGACAGACACTCACTGTGAATATTCTTTGCAAAGATGTCTTCCCAACAGTACATCTTGATGAACTTCATGCAGCCCAAGATCTCGTTCATCAACCTCACGCGGCGGTCAGTCACTGCCACACACTTTTTGCGGAAATATGCCGTCAGTCTCGATGCGAGCATCTGTCCAGACGGGAAGAGAGGAAATGATGATAAGAGAAATAAGTGGCAGGGGAGGAAATGAAAGCAGACACAACCACATTAGCCGTGCTGCAGGCCTGTCCGGGGGACCAGAGTGATAAATGCCTCTAACAACAATACCAGGGTCTCCGGCTGTCAGGCGCTGATGCAGACTGAGTGTGATTTGAAATTAACTGCTACAAAGTTGACAGAAGATTGATAGCCGAAGAGTTATGATGCTTTTAAAAATGCTTCTACAGCCTGAATTACAGCAAAGATTTTACTCTACTTTAAGTCCTTGCTCAGAAACTAATGAGTCAACAATAAAGTATCTGATTAACTTTGGTAAAACTTTAAGAAATGTATTAAATGAAATTGCTTGTCTCAGCTGTAAAATTTACGATAATAACTTTTGGTAAAACTTTTTAGGAATGGTTGTAATTAAAACGCTTGTCACTGCTTTAATGAGTGCGATCATTACTTGGTATCAATTTTCTAAAAGTCTGTAATGAAACTATGTTTTCTCAGTGACAGTAATTTACTCTATACTAAAAAACTCTGACAGTAGTCTGTGTTTGGGTGTGTGTATCAATATAGTATCATTTGTGAGTGTGTAAACTCCTAGATGTGGCTCCTTTGTAACAACAGCACTGTGCAAATGCCTCAAAAGTTGAACTGAAAAAACGTTCTGTCCTTTGTCTCAGTGTTTCAAAAGTTCTGGCTGAAGTCGTACCATGGTAGGGTAGAAGAGGATGAAAATTGTTGAGCCCAGCAGAGCAGTGGGGCCCAGGAAGTATGCAGTGTAGGACAGACCAAGTATTCCCACCAGGGGCCCCCCAGCCAACATGCAGCCTATTGACACTGCTTCATACAGCCGCTGGCCGTCATTCGAGCAGATGTTAATCAGCTAGGGAGATAGACAGGGAATTAAGATTACAAATCACATTTCAAAATGTACAAGGACCTACATCTTTTCAAGCAAGATGCACTGAAACCTTAAAATCAAATTTTACAAATACACTTGTCCTTTATTCGCACATTTTCTTGTTGGACACAATGATTCCTCTTAAGCTGTGTAATGACTAATCTTAGACAGACTCCCCTCCCTCAGGCTATGGGATTTACTGAGATCTAAGCAGAAATGGCGTAAGAGCAGAAATGAAATCCATCTCAATCAACTGCACGTAGCGCCCTGCAGCAAGGGGTGATTTTCGCTAATTTGGAGATGAGTCCCCCCCCAGGATTATATCACCTACCTCGCCCGGTGTGATGTCTTTAGTGTGGCGTAGTCGGAGGATTTTGTGGAACGCAAAAGTAAGAGCGGCCCCACGGAGGCGCGCTGCAGTGCGGTAGTTGACGGCCCACATGAGCGCCATGGACCAGGAGTGTATCAGCTCCGTGAGGAAGATCCCGGCAACCAGGGACAGGCCGTACGGAACGCAGCTCACTGGACTCTGGGAATACTCCAGCAGAGCTCGCACCAGGAGAGCCTGGGGACACACAGGGAGGAAAAGCAAAAGAGTGGACACGGAGGTAAAAGAATCAGCGGAGAAATAGTAACTATTGCTAACCGTACAGTATCAGGTCTAAAACCACCAGACCCAAAGAACATCCATAAACAACCTTCTGATTCTATTTTGCAAATTATTTATCTAATATATCATTCCATTTACTTGTATATAGACTCTTCTTGCACTATTTCTATTTTATTTGTATTTACTTGCACATCTCCAAACATTCTCTCGCACTATTGTATCCGTTTTATTTGTTCTATGTCCTATATATATGTTGCACTGTTGGAGGAGCCTGTGACCTAACTTGTTCACTGCCATATCTACACTGTAGCTACAGTAGTGTGCAAATGACAATAAAGCCTTGAAACTTGAAACAGAACAGTTCTCAGCTCTAAAATCGGGACAGGACAAGGAGGAGGAAAAAGAACAAGGAGACAAATAGGAGAGGGTGCAATTAGGAAAATGCCATAGATAAGATAAGAAGGGCAGTTGAAAAAAATGAGAAGAGGAGAGAGAACATATAAGTAACATAAGCATAGACAACGGGGGTTCAAGAGATAGGCTGTCAATAAAAAGGAGTGGAATGACAGAAGAAAAGCAACAACATTTTTGGATGTGTCAAATACATAAACCCAGACTTTACATTTATAAACTGCAGGAAGAATGTTTTACAACACATTTTGTGAGCTATGTACTAAATAAATCCCACAGGAATGTGAGACACGTGTCATTGTGTGAGAACTAAATCCAGTTAATGCTATTAGTTGCGGGAAATAGCAAGCACATAGTGTTCGCATAACCTGACATCAAAATAAACAGCTTAGCGAAATCATAGTGAAAAATCATAACCTGGGAATTCCAGACATAATAAATCTTTAGTTTAAGGTGACTTTTGAAATGTCTGATTTTTATAAATATCTTTAAATCTCTCTGTGGTCTCATGCTCGTCCATGGAGGGAAATCTAAACCCCAAAGTGTGGCACCAAAGCGTGACGGGGAACAAACCAGCTAATCTAAGGCATTAATATGGGTTTCAATAGCTTTGTAATCTCTCAGTATGTTTTCATTTAAATGTCCACACCAGCGTGAAACGGGATGAAGTGATTTTCAGAAAATACACCCCAACTTGGGATTCCAACATGCTGAAAAGCCTATTAGTTGAATCAGCAGATTATAAAAGGGACAGCAGGATTTGAACGATACTCACGGGCCCAATGAAGCCTGCCACCATTGTGAGGAGGAGGGAAAAGATGGCCACCAATACGCGGGTTTGGCAGAACCTCCAGAAGACTCTTGTCAGAGATGCACCCTCGCGCCCTCGACTCTTCAGCTCGTCATGCCACAACGATTCAAGCCTGGAAACAAAAAACCAGGAGCTCAAAATGATTTATTGACCCACAGCTCAACCAAACATCACTACATTGCTAACTAACTTCAGGTTCTGAAAGATGTCTTGTTATTGAAAGTACAATGGGAGATATAAGCAGTTCTGCAGGCATTATGGCACTTGAACATTACAAAAGGAAAAATTCAGTTGGTGATAATGTAAAGGTGACCTACAATATACAATCCTGAATGATGCATCACATAATTAGACAGAGAAAGGTACTACCAAACACGTTACCAAAGATGTGCTTATGTACTTTTACTGCCGTGGAATGCCCCTTGAAGAGGGTAGAATATTGTGTTGGGCAAATGCATCATTGCTAATGAAGCAAGCTATAAAGCAGCAGCAGAGCAGCTGCAGAAAGTAATTTACGCCCTAATGACTTTATTAAAAACGTATCAGAGATCGACAGAACATTAAACCAACTAGACTCTCACACAGCCTGATAATTACTACTTGAAGTCAAATGGCGTTGAATCTAAGAAACTAAAATTAATAGCTACACAGAGCACAGCTTGAGACACCGTAATGAGACTTTTAAGTGAGTGGTTTGTGTTGCTAAATCCAATGGACAAAGCAAGGACCAATGTATTAAAGAGCAGCTCTACAGTATAAAATGGTCAATATTTGATATACTTTATATCCAATGTGATGTGTATTTATAGTTCTTTTTAAGCAAAGAAAAAAACAATACCAACCACTGGTGGAATGTAACCAAGTAAATAAAACAATGGAGGATCTTCTACTTATACATTATGCTACTTTATACTTTTACGCGACTACCTTTTGTCGGCAAATATTTGAACTCCAATACATTTGTATGTATTTAGTTACTAGCTATTGTTCAGATTTCAATTTTGAATACAAAATATACATCTAATAATGAATTAGCATGTATTATTAATGTTATGCAACCCAGTCTTATATAAAGTAAACCAACCAACCCCACTATAAAATAAAACCTACACGTTATTGCATCATTAATTATTATACAATAGTTTAATGTATGGTGCTTAAATGGGTCATTCTGCATAAAGAGTACTTTTACATTTGGTACTTAAAGTATACTTTGAATGCAGGACTTGTACTTGTAACACACTGTAGTGTTTCTACCTTTACTTAAGTAAATAATCTAAGTATAAGTACTTCTTCCACCTCTGATTGTGTGCACGGTCACACACATGAATGGAAACGAGCGCATCAGCGCGTCAGTGTGGGATCCAAAAAAGGAACGATTTGCTTTTAAAGATGGCTGACATGTTCCAACAGCCATCGTCTCAGTTTGCCAGATGGCAGGCGAGGCTGATGTTCCTCAACTATGTTGGCCAGGACATTGCGTTCAAGGTTCGCACCTCACTGAGCACCAACAAGTGTCAACTCTCCCAGGGTTCTTTTCCCATTCCCTCTCTCGCCATCATCTCCGCTTTGCATCGGGGTTGCATAACTGTTCTTGCTATGTTAACACAAATAAAGACCTCCCATCTCCAGCGGCGCTGCAGCGCACCATCGCCCACTCGTGCCAATGTGATAGCTTTGTGCTCCTGTGCTGCTTCCCTTTCATGTGCTCTTTAGCATACACAAAGCAGCAGCGGCAGCACTAAACCTCCAGGCCCTGAGCCAGAGCCTTTTAAAGGAACCGGTCATTTACAACCCACACAGTCATCACCAGACACAAGAGTGAACTTCCTCAAATAGTCACCATGCTTTTTATCGCCAAGTCACGGCGCCATGACTCTACTCTACTCTATGGAAAAAACATTTGTTTTATTTTCTGTGAGTGGTAAACCCTAAATGCCCCCTAATGAGATTATAGTGAGTCTTTATTGTTCATTCATAGAATTAATGTATTACTACAGGGCATTTCCCAGGTTGTGGTTTGGCAGGAAAATCGGGATTTTTCATTTCATTGTGTGCTCCAGCCTGGCTCCAGTCAATGACAGCTAATGAAAGTGACAGTGCATGACAGGTACAGGAGATAATGACATAACCACCAAAGTCAGGCACTAACTCTCACTGTAATCTCTAATCCCAGCTATTCTTAGCAGCACAATCTTGTGTTTGTAAAGAAAGACTGGATGTTCATCAATTAAGTCTCACTGCACCGATTGAGAGCCGTACAAAATCCAGAAGGTTGTTTACATGGCAGGGAATCACCTGATCTGTGCTGAGTTCGAACTCGCTCACGTATAGAGTAGGGAAAGCTAAGAAGGTTTCTCAATATTTTTTCAAAAGATAATCGCAGTGTGAGAGCAGTGTGATATAGATCAGTTTACCTGAAAACTGGTTGATATAGCCTCCACTGAGTGCTTGAAAGAAAAAAAAACATGACTGTTGTTCACCTTGAATGGATCACTCTTTGTATCATAACGTGTCTACATTACAAAACATGGGTACTTTTTTTACAGGATTTTAGCACCATTTTGGAAAACTAGCGAGCCCATAAAATCTTCCACTTCAGCAAATATGACATTTCCACAAATGATGGATTACCATGCAAAGAAGGCAACAATCCCACAAGGCCTTGGTTCACTACTGTTCATGAATCATTTGTTTATTTGCAAATTAGTAGGGCATCCCGCAACATCCTATTAGCTAATACTGTCTTGTGTACTGTACTGTTTTTACTGTACTGTCTTTACTGTATTGTCTTTTCACCTTCCACAGCCTGTAAGTAGCACGTTTAGACTCACAACTACTGGACATAAAACTGGGAAAATGTGTCACAATTACTTTAAAAGAATAGCTGGGCACATTTATTTGTTAGCAAACATAACTCAAACTTGATTAACAAGTGCATATATTCTTATAAAAGTGTTTTGTTTTCCATGTTGGTGCGCTAGTTAGTATTTAAGCCAGCAGTACACTGCACATGGAATTGTCTATGTACCTTCCCATGTTCAAGGTAACCAACCATTAAAAATGTTTGGTACAAAAATCGAAATCTTTGGCACAGGGTCTAGATAAACATGCTAAACTTGTTAGTCAAGATTCATTTCATTGTGGTGGTTTTGTTTAGTAAATAAGTATCAGTATGTGTCAAGAGTTTAAGTCTTATCCTTTAAAAGAGGACACAATGCACAAAATTCACATTGGAGTGAAAAAAATGGTCTTGTATGTGTCCGCTTGGATAAGAAATGTGGCAAATAACTAATAATGGAAACTAATTTGAGTAATGTCTTATCTCAATACTGTGTTGCAGCATCAAATAGAGTCTTGTTGAACATTGCAAGCCACTTTCATGAGGCAAACCTCAGAAGGGCCACAGTTACCTCACCTTTGGCAGTTGATCTCAGAGGCTTCGTGGCAAGACAGTCCCCACACATCGTCTATAGACAGGCTGGACGCCCTGAACGCCTTTAGTGCCAGTGGGGAGAGCCAGTGCAGAGTCATAAATGAAAAGAGGCCGGCGTTATCAACTGGGTGCTGGTGCCTGGAATAGAAGACGGAGAAGACGTTGAAAAGGGTGAGAAGTCTAAAAGGGAGGTATTCAGAGAGGTGCTATGTTGGGGTAGCAGGCCCGCGTAGGCCGCTGGGAAAGAAGAGGCGCCTTTGCCTGCCAGAGTCAATGAAAGGTGAATCATGCCTGCAGTGTTTGAACAGTCATTTGCACAGTCTTCACAGAAATTTAAGAGAGCAGCGAAAAAATAAATTCAGAGGGCAGTTTATCAGTCGACAAATGTTCAAACATGAATGTGTCTGCCGGCGGGGGATAAGTTCTCTTATCATAGCCTTCTGCAACTCCCTCACAGTCAGCGCATCAAGCCGCAAACACAACAAATGTGAACTTGTGTGTCTGTGTGTGACAGTGTGTCTTTACATGGGTATCTGCCTGTTAATGTGCCAGCCTCAAACTGTCTGGGTCGGCCTTTATCTGGCTCTCTGTCAGAGTCGCAACATGAAGAAATAAAATACAAATGTGTTTACCTGTGTGTTATCCTGAAGGGCTTTAAAAGCTGCAGACTCTGCTTGTAACGGCCTCGTCTCTTCGGCCCCTTCTCCGCTGAGGCCTCTGCTTCCTCCTCTGCCAGCTCTGGTAGTGGCGGTGGGGAGGACAGTGGCAGGCCCTCCACCCGCCCAGCTGCGTCCAGAGCATCAGAAAACATGGCAAAATCTCTGGGGAGGGAAAAGCAAAACTATCACAAAAACATTCTAGACAAGTGACAACGGCACGTAAAAACGATTCTACCCATTGGTATCAATACTGTTACTGAAAGAGCTCTTATTTGAATACTTCAGAGATCTGATCAGACATAATTGATTATTAGGCGTACAACTTGAAATTAGTTTCACTATTGATTAATCTGAAGATTATCCTCGGTTATTAGTTTAGTTTTTTTGTCACCATTTCAAACGGGCTCAAAGTGATATAATCTGCACTTCAATATAAAACAAGCAAACTCACTAATCGTTGCTAGTTTTACTTCAAAAATGTCTTCAATGTCAGACAGTTTTTTTCTGAGATGCTTATTTTTTTGTTCATGAAGAACACTTATTTGATTTACAACCACATTTTAGCTTAATTCTCAGCTGGAAAAGACAGAAGAAACAATGTAATCGGCCTGTCCCGTCCTCATTTAACCCAGAGAGCGATTAGTGTTTTGCTGAATCACTCTTTGAGACGCAGATAGGCTTGAGAAATCCCCTTGTTCAGAGGTCAGGGACCCTTTCTAGCATACAACTAAAGTGCTTATCTATTTAAAGACGACCTGCCAGCAGCCCCGGGAGCAGACATCTGAGCTGCCAATGTGTCCCTACACTGTCACTGATCCCCTCTACCGCAGAGCCTCGTGACCAGGTTGGACACACTGAGTGGGTTGCATATAGCTGTCCAGAAAATGTGGTTTATGACGAGAGTCAATAGTGAGAGCAGAAAGTGGGAGCAGAAACAAAGTCATATAATACAAATGGATACAATCAGTTCGGCTCATAAATATACAGCAACAAAGTCAGTGTATAACCAAGCGTGATGGGAACTAATAGCTGGGGTTGAGAAGAAGCATGAACATTTGTTTTTTTTCCCTTCTGCACAACTTGATACCTATATCATGTGAATGTTGTCATAAGGCTGTGAAGATTTCAGAGCTTTGTTCAGGTATCAAAACACTTGCTGGAAAGGCTTTGCTGGCACAACAAAAAGTCAGTAAACATACTACAAGCCATGGTGTTGCCAGGACACACAGACTGGTTTGTGGGTTTAGTTTTATATGGGATTTGTTAAGGGAGTATCACCGGAGTTATCATTTTAAAGAGTAACAACAACACCTTTTCGGAGTACACATAATCACATTGATTCTTGTTTGCATACAATGTTTTTCTCCTGACAAAATGTATATTCTTGTAATAAAAATATGTTTTTTTTTTTATGCTCTTGACAGCTCACAATGACCATAAATACACACCTTAAGACAAACCCTGTTCAAGTAATGTGTTTTTCGAATACGGTGTTTCAGCATCACATCGTTTTCTGAACATGTTATGTCACTTTCATCAGGAAAAACACTGATAACGAGTACAAAGAAAAAATCTTATCTAAAAATGTATACAGGACTAACAAGTGAGATAAAGTTAGTAAGTACAGTAAAGGTATATAGTTACACAGAAACTGAGTATTTTGTTTGACCATCAGTGTTTCCAAAACATAAAGGCCAGCCATGATAAGAGATAATCAATACTGCTTCTGTAAGCACAACAGTTTTGAAAGGTCATTGACCAAAAACATGCATTGTTGTTTTCCCCAACATTCCTGTATCAAAGATAGTTTTATAAATCAAAGGGCTACTTGGTCATCGCTTCAAGTACCTTCTTGCCCATTTTTCAACAATAAATATTGCCTAATTTCCTGGTTAGTTTACTTAACCAATATCTCTATCAGTTCATCTCTTAATCACGGCACCACTGACTTTAATTACTAGCAGCAGAAAATGAGTTGCAGTTGCAGTCCAGTAGTGTCAGGGTTACAGCTTAAGTTTTTAATTCACAACACACTTACATTCAAGTCGGCCTTGCTGGGGTCACCTTAGTAGCAGTACAGATCTCAGATCTGATGTTTATGAGCAGGAAATGCGGATGAAGATGCAGTTGACCATGTTGTCTCTTTTCTAAGTTTGTTCTCATCAAACCTCAACTACTTTCCCACTCTCACACAGATACATGTCCGTCTCCTCCTCCTTTGGCGGAGCCGGGCTCAGATGAAAACATGGGCAGGAAACATGGTAGATGAACATGGTTGACGCCTCACGTGTATTCGGTGCGTGCTGCTTCCTCCCAGCAGAGAGTGAGGCTCCGGTTCTCCGTCACACACGCGGAGCCCTACACGGAGAGGAATTCCCGATATCACCGTGATGACTTTGCGGCTCCGCCAACCGGTGACGGCGCTCAACTGTCGCCGTAGTAACGAGGAAGTACACGATGGAGCGAGGGGCTGACTCTGGCCACGTCAGAGTCTGGCTCGCACTGGCCTCTGATTGGCTACTCCTGAACACATAATACTGTAGATTCTACAGTATTATGTGTTCAGGATAGATGCCTGCTGGCTGTACTGATGCATGAAGAAGATGCAACCGAAGGAGAAAAGCCCTTAAAGAGGGACAGTGGCAATGATGGCAAAATGTTGTCCCTATAATATTGTGCATAACACATAATGTAAGACCAGATACATACGCTTCAATTTAGCCTACTTATGTTCCATAAAAGTATTGGAATCAGAATCAGGGGGAAATTGGATTTGGTTACAGTTGTTTTATTTGAGAATGAAATAAAAAATACTTATAAATAAAATAATATATGTATATATTAACAGGTGCAAATATGTCATATAATCATAATGATCTAAAGTAAAATTGTCCAATAAAATATCAAATAAAATAAAAGGAATTATATATAAACATACAACGTTGAATGCCAACATTTTGACTAAGAGTGCTATGGTAATGGTTTTATAGTAAATTAATATTGGTCTTGAGGAATTTAACTAGGCCAATTACCAAATGAGCCACTCCCGCAAATCAGGAAAGATGGCTGACACCTGTGTTACTTTTCAGTTTATTTTGAAGATGGCTGACACCTGTGTTGCTTGTCAGTCTTTCTTGTTTTACACTTTTAAATGTTCACACACTACACTCATGATGCACTGACTGCACACTTAGTTTTGTTTGTTTGAATAAATTAACTTTACTTTAAAAGAGTCATGTGTGGTCTGTATATTTTGTCCTTCCTAGAATTTTGTCGAACTAACATTGGCTTTCATTCTTTCCCATCACTATGAATAATTCTTTTTTAGTTGTCCCAGTATTAAAACTAAACAGAACAATATTCACCAGCAGCTCTGTGTCCTGTCGATTTCATGACATGAGTAACTAGTTATTGACTAAGGTTGGTCAAGTGAAAATGATGCTTCACAGCAAGTCCTTGTTTTTCTATTATATGTCTTTTTATATCATTTGCTATATAATAACGAAAATTACAGAACATCACAGAGGTTTTTGTGACTGACGGTGTGGGTGTTGTTCTATTGGCATGACACTATAAATAAATATGCACATAGCAACTATCAATCCACATTAGGGCTGCTCGATTATGGCAAAAATCATAATCACGTTTATTTTGGTCAATAATTGATATCACGATTATTAAATACGATTATTCATTGACTTTGAAAACATCCATTTATTGAACTTTAAAACAAATACAAATAATAATTTGAACAGTATCTTTTTAACTGTTGATTACCCTGAACGTATAATTCAACTAAAAAACCAATACAAAAATAAATGATACATTTATATTTACATTTAAATAAATACCAGAGTGCACTTCAACAAGCTACTAAACATATATAAATGTGATAAATACAAATAAATTAGACTAAAATAAATTAGATCAAAAATAATAATTACGTTTTTTTCGTAATTGTGGCAGGCCAAAATCGTAATTGCGATTAAAATACGATTAATTGCACAGCCCTAATCCACATGCCAGTCTAAAAGTTAGGTAACACAATATATAGTCTGTATTTTGTTGTGATTCAATAAAAGTACCTGTGTAAAAAAAGAATTCATCATAAATTCACACCATACAAAGTTTTAACCATGTCAACCAAACTCTAAATGGTGCAGATTAACCTGCAGAGGACAAACAAATCAGGAATCTGGAGACTATAAATAAAAAGAAACAGTGAAGCATTCAAAGGGGCTTCAGATGTTGTGACAGCCTGGAGTTATCAAGCTGTGCGCTGAAAATAAATTTAAATAAATAGAGTTTCAGCATCCTAACCAAGCTTTGTTTACTCTGTTGACAGGAGCACGGAGGAGTTAGACTGAAGACATAGCAGCCAAATAAATAGCAAACCCCCTCGACAGGGACATGAGGTTGTCCTCAAGTTAATGATAAAGACCTTAAGCTCAGCTTGCTATACAAATAACAGCCACACTGAGACCTCCTAATGGGCCAAAGCAGCCAAGCAATGGCCATTTATAATCCTCAGCCGAGCACCACAGCAGGAACACAAAGGAAACAGCTACAACATAGCAGCAGGTAATAATGCATACAGCCTAACATTTAAAATGAGGCTTGTTTGCACATTGTGCAAATGGTCATTGTTGGAGATAGAATTGTAGAGATATGGGCTTCTGTCCTCGCTGCAAATTCAGTCACAGTTAGGTGGTCTGCAATAAAGGACGCTCCCGACACAACGGCAGGAACGTTTCAGCTGTTCCCTCCCTGTTATAGGAAACTCATCATCTTTCAAGACACTTGCATTGTGATTCATGAAAATGACCAATTATCTTAAATGGTACAGCTCCCAGGGTTGGTGCAACAACAACAACAACAACAACAACAACAATAATATAGACATCCTGATACATTCAGAAATATGCAGAAGCGATGAATGAATGAACACAGAGCGCTTTGTTCGTTTTCTACATGGTGTTTGGGATTTGGTTTCTCCCTAAGGCTCTTGGGACGAAAGTTTCCTCCTATATAGATTTACTATTTGTCATTCAAATGAATCTCAAATCTCAAATTACATTATTATCAGATATTGTTTGGATGACACACCGTTTTGGGCTTCATCATGCAGCAAGCTTCTCTTACATTTCTATTTTACAATATATATGAGAAGAATACAAGAGAATAATACATGTGATTATCTGATAGTATCAATACAAATCCACCCATCACTCTCACAATATGTATTTTGACATTTAAGATTCAACAAAAATGTCTAGGTACAAATGTGAGCCTGTGTTCAGTCCTGGGCTCTGGGGAACGACACGTAATTGTTTCATGGGAAATAAAAATGTAGGTAGTAGAACATGGTGGGATATGTTCAACTTTGCAAACTTTTTTCAAACTAAATCTTTACATATGCACTTTGTTTAGATTTTGAACAAAACATAAGAAACACAGACTGTTTGTTGAAAGAAATACCGGACAAAATGTGAGTTATACGTTCTGGTAACGCACACAGATTGGGTTAAATGTAATCAACGCTGGCCTGATGGTGGCACTACAGACATTTGTTGCCCTATCTCTAAAACATATGACTCTTCATCTCCTGAGCAGTGATCCTTGATCCTAATGGAGTCAGAGAAACTACAATTTCTTCTCCCTCTTAAGTGCGAATTAAATTAAATGTGGCTAGTACAAAATATCCCTTCTTTTCATTTTGTGATTGAAAACCATTTGGTGAAAAGCAAAGAAAAGCTTTACATTCTTAGAAAATGATTGATTTCTCGGAATGAACTTGGACAAAAACGAGTTACATACAGAGGAGCTACGAGATGATCCCAGAAAGAATAAGAAATCAGAATCAGAAATCCTTTATTTGTCCAGCAACAAATAAAGGATTCACATTTACGTGATTACAATAGCAGATAGTACAAATAAAGAAAAAAATGGCAAAGTATGCACGCATTATAAATAAAACAATAGGTAGAAAACTAAAAGCGGATATGTACACCATGGTAAAAAAGTATATTTGTTTTGTGACAAAGGGACAAAAAAACATGAAATTGCAGGAGGGTATATCGCTTCAGAGGACGTTACATTGACTTACATTAGCTTCCTTGAGACTTACCCTTACCTAACCTTAAACCAAGTCTTTATCCTAAAATGTAATGATTAACAGCTCTTATCATGAGGAATCATGAGGCGTGGCAGCAGAGCATCTGTCCAGACTGTGTACATGGAGAATTCTGCTAAATCCATCCTCTGCACTGAACTACATTTACCTAGGTGTATACACCGAGTTCACTTTAAACAAAAAGCTGAGCGCTGATTAAAATCACCTGCTTGTAGTTAAGTTGAGAGGTCCTGCTGTTTGCCATCAATGCCATATAACACCTCATCGGGATGTGCAATATCTTCTGTGAACAGCATAATTCAATGCCATCAAATTATGTCTTACTGTGTTTAATATCTCTTTGAGAATTATATGACTAAACTTTACACATTAGGAAGCTGTTTGAAAACTCCTATCAATATGATAATTCATGCGGCCTGTTCTATGCTTTTGTTCAAGCAGGTTCACTCAATATCGAATTAGGACTATAAGGTTTGATAAGAGAGACACAAGGATAATTAAGTTATATGCAGCCGTTCCTGCGTAGTTGCTATGCTGTCTGGAAGTAAAAAGAGACAAGAAAGTTTGTAGCCTCTACTTTCTTGCAGTATCTGGATTCCCTATATCTTAATACTGTGATGCCATCTGGCAGCGAGCCTTCTCTGCACCACTGACAGACAGAAAATAGCCATAGCCTTTCGCGGAAAAAGTGAAGAAATCCATCGACAGGGTCTCACTTTACTGAGCTGGGAAATGTGCTGGACTTCTGCAATCAACGCTCTGAATCGGCACGGTGCTATCAACCTCCTGCGACATTTATGATAACTGCCTGGCCACAGCTGAGTCTGGAGCAGAAGGTCACATAACTTCTTCTTTTCTTACAGTACTACATGGAATGCGGTGGCGAATTCAGTATATAGTTGACTTCTAGTAGGCCTAAAGTTGTTAATAAATTCAGAATTGCGCGTATTGAGGTGGATTGGTGAGTAGCAGAGGAGGTAAATATTGCATGATACATTTTTCCAAATATACACTTTCTTCCGATTTCTGCCCTCATAAATATGAAGTATTCATTTTTAAAATATTATTAGCACAGAATATTAAGTATAAACAGGCGGGTAATATAATGTTCTCCCTGCTTCTTTTTGATCATGTAACAGGCGCGCCGGATTCATTTTAGAAGTAGGGGGGCCAAAAAAAGTGCGTGTGTATGGCCCAGAGCCCTAGAGAGATAAGAGTTACGACACTCCCATAGACCTCCGTTGTAAAAAATGGCGGCGCCTACTTCCGGGGTATGGACATCGAAATAGTTCCAAATATTGTCATTTGGGCGTTGAACCTCATCCACTTACATTACGGCGCGTCGATTAGTTCCAGAGGTAAGTTGCTGAAATATCGAACTCTTTTGAATTGTCAACTGTCTATATTGTATCAGAGGCCCTTTATGATGCTTATACTGGTCTTCATTTGTATATGCACAGCGTAATTATCTATATTTTATCTTGGTTGTTACAACCAATTTAGCTAGCATTGCCTGCTAGTTAGCTAGCGCGACTTCGTCAGCTTTGAAGGTAAGATTTCAGTAATGAATAGCTAGCAGCTTATATATCAATGATGCTGGGTAACTAACAAGCAGGATTTAGATTGATTATGTGTTTTTATTGTTATTTTGGTTTTTATCTGCTGAACCTGACCGTGTCAGCCATCCTTAGTCGGCTTTTTCTGTATGATATGACTTAACTGCTAGCACTAGTAGAAATGAGGTGGCGTTTGTGATAAATATTTCATTTAATATTTCATTGAATTTTGGGATATACTAACATTTCATTATGTGACATGTTGTCTGTACTTTGTTTTTTTTGGTACTGTTCCGTGTTAACTCATCTGTACTGTACAACTAGCCTAGCGCTACTTTTTAATGCTTGATGGCATGCTAGGATAGATTCCTTTGTATTGTAATATACACACTAGTTTAATGATTGTTCTTCAAAGGTATTATTCAGTCTTAAACAAATAATAGCCTACTGAATAGGCTACTCTACAGCAGTGGATGAAGGATGAGCCTAAAACATGGTCATGTAAAAATGTAAAACGTATCTAAGTAATAGGCTACCAAGCTTTCCGTTGTCACCCTGCCTCTCCAAATGCAAAACTGTCAATAAAAAGTATGCAATAATGCAATTACAGCTGAAAAAGTACTTGGGTGTGTGTGTGTTTTTTTTAATATATATATTTACCATTCAATAACGCAATCGCTGCTGTCTGTCTGTCCCATAGAAGAACATGACAGCGCAGCGCAACTATACTACGGACGTGACTGCCCTGGCAGTGACAGCAACATAGCCTGCTTGTGCTACCACACTTTCCCCTCAAAATATCGTTAAATAACGAAACTTATAAATAGTGCCAATCCATACAAAGTGTAACCACATCATGTAAATATGAAAGCAATCTTTAAAAAATAACAGCGTTGGTTTAATCTATGACAATTTTGACCATGTTTGTGCTGTTTTTGCCATAGAGAAGCATTGCAACGGAAGTGCGTTTTGAACTATCCCGGCATACATAAACCACGTGACCGGCTGGCGGCGACATCAAAGAGTGTCGTAACTCTTATCTCTCTAGGGCTCTGGTATGGCCCAATCCCAAACCACGCCCTACACCTACACACACACCCTCCGTGACGGAGTGAACTCCGTGGAGTGACACATGAGGCTCCCTCCTGTCAGATGGAGGGAGTAAATACAGCAGCAAGCTTTGGGACAAACTCCCCTCTCTCTGGCAGAAACAGGAAATGCGTAACTGTATGTAGGCCTAACAACGGTTTCAAATCAGCATCTCTTAGACAAAAAATGTAAATGAATAACTCAAATAAAACTCCAAACATCTTTGGTTACTTTTTTGTAAAGCTCTTTTAGTTTTAAACCTGATGTTTATAAGCTTCTTAGTTTTTGCAATAGTCTGTAAATATACACAACTTTATAATAAAATGCACACATTTACCTTTTTCTAGACTAAACACAGGTATGATCCTAAGTTAAAAAAATATGAGGTTATCATGAGGTTGTTAACATCGCAATTTATCACTATCGTTTAGTGGTTTTGCAAATAATGAACCACTCTCTGTTTTTGTACCATTCTGCGTTGAAGTACCTTCTCTTTGCTCAAATAATCTACTAGCGGTCTCCTTTTTTCCGATAGTTAGCTGTACAGCTTTACCCGCCTCAATGTCCCAACAACAAACCTCCATGCAGTCGGAACCAGCCTGTTTCGGTTCAACGACGGCGGCGGTGGGGGCGGCGGCGGTTTTGACAGTTTCTGCGGCCGCAGAGGTGCTGCTTTTGGGTTCATCTGGCTTCGCTGTTTCTATGATTGATGAAGGTCCAGGCTCCGGAGATGTGGATGTCAGGGATGTGACCTTCCAGTTGTTACATTTAAGTTTAGATTGACTGTATTTGTGACCTGCTCCATCGAAATCAGTCGCATTGACCCGAAGACACATTTTGAGTTGTATACACTGTTGGAAAGAGGATATTCCTAGCTTTCTAATGATATCAGGATTGTTTTTGTACTCCAAATATTAAGCGAAATATGTCACATTATATAATGACTATCACCGAGTCCTCAAAAAAAAAAGTTTCCTCTTCTCTGGAATCCATCGATCTGATTGATTATTAGTGGAGCAAATGATCAAATACTACGGAGGGAAGATATTTTCGTTTGGAGGGGAAGCTCGCGAGTGTGTGTGTATACGTGTGGGTGTGTTTGTGTAATTTTGCGTTTGTGTGTATTGTGTTTGTTTCCCGGGGAAAACACTCACGAGAAACACCGGCTGTTGTTATGCCTGCTGTGACGTTAAATTACTCCGTTCTCCGCTTGTAATTATGCCGTTACAAGCTTCAAAGTTGTATTTATCATCTGAATTTGCCGAAACAAGTTTAATATTCTGAAAGCCAAGACTTTGTTTAATTAAAATCAGATGAAAACAAACTGTAACGGACCCTGCCGTGTTATCTATGATTACTATACTCTTACATTCATAATTTCAGCGGAGGGAGGGGGGCGGCGCTGCTGGAACAGCAGATTGCGAGTGAGAGGTGCCTGTCTTCATCCCTTTAGAAGCTTCAAAAATGTATTTATCGTGTGATTTTGGAAATAAAAGTTTCATATTCTGAAAGCCAAGACGTTGTTTGTTTAAAATCAAACAAAACACCCGAACCCTGAAAAAATAGTTTTTTACGTAAATCCACGTTTATTCTGAAATGAGCCGTTGCGACTTCCGACTGATTTCGATAGAGCGGGTCACATTTAGTTTTCTTCTGCGCTGGTTCTTCTGACATGTTTGCAAGTGTATATATTATTTCTAGGTTAACGGCTGACACACACAGAACAACGTAACAAATAAAGTAAACAACGTAACAAATAAACAAATCTAAGCTTTTGTATTGGTTGTAATTTACATGGATACATTTGAATGGTGTGACAATGTCCTATTTGATTGGGTTAAAATGTACATATTCTTCCTGTTATGTCTGCCTGCTTTATTTTACCTAATGCAAAGTTACCTGCTGCTCCATCGAAATCAGTCGCATTGACCCGAAGACATATTTTGATTCCTAGCTTTCTAATGATATCAGGATTGTTTTTGTACTCCAAATATTAAGCAAAATATGTCACATTATATAATGACTGTTACAGAGTCATCATTTTGAGAAAAAGGCCTTTAAAGTTTTCTCTTCTCTGGAATCCATCATTTCTCATCATCAATCATCATGATTGATTATTAGCGGAGCAAATGATCAAAATACTACGGAGGAAAGATATTTTCGTTTGGATTACTGCACTCACGAGAAACACCGGCTGTTGTTATGCTTGCTGTGACGTTAAGCTACTCCGTTCTCCGCTTGTAATTATGCCGTCACAAGCTTCAAAGTTGTAGGCCTATTTATCATCTGAATTTGCCGAAACAAGTTTAATATTCTGAAACCCAAGACTTTGCTTATTTGAAATCAGATAAAAACAAACTGTAACGGACCCTGCCGTGTTATCTATGATTACTATACACCTTACATTCATAATTTCAGCGGGAGGGAGGGGGGGGGCGGCGCTGAGGAACAGCAGAGTGGCAAGAGCTGTCATCTTCCCTTTACAAGCTTCAAACATGCCTGTAGCTACTGAGATTGAATATAACAATCAAAAATAACAAAATATACACAGCTAGATCAGATCACGTTTTAGATGCGACTTTAGAGTAGAGGGGAATTATTGAAACGGGATTTGTACAGTTTTCCGCGGCACAGTTTCATGGAAACAGATCAGCTTTTGGACGACAGTCAATATGGATTCAGGAAAGATAGATCAACATCTATGGCACTAATGGAATTAAGTGAGGAAAGAGAAAACTGCATGGACAATAAAAAACAAGCAGTGGGAATATTTATAGACTTACAAAAAGCATTTGACACCATCACAATATTTTACTGATGAAACTGGAACGGTATGGCATCAGAGGGGTGGGATTAGACTGGGTGAGAGATTATTTAAGCAACAGACAACAATTTGTTGAATTTGTTGAAAACATAAAACAAATCCACAGATACAATTAATACTAGATATTAACATACACATATAAAGAGTATATGAAATTAAGTTCCTTGGTGTGGTTTTAGACCACAAAATCAGCTGGAAACCTCATATCACTCATGTAAAAGCAAAACTGGCTAAAACTATCGCAATATTGGGAAAAGCCAGATACATTCTGGACTATAACTCATTGTATACTCTATATAACACACTAATATTGCCATATCTGATTTACTGTGTGGAGATTTGGGGAAACACGTACAAAACCAACCTACAGCCGTTATGCACATTACAAAAAAGGGCTATAAGAGTTATCAATAATGTTGGATATCTTGAACACACTAATGTATTATTTTTGAAGTCACACATATTGAAGTTCATTGATCTGGTTAAATTTAAAACGGCACAAATCATGTACAGAGCCAGACATAATCTACTTCCTAGGAAATTAAAAACATTGTTCATAGACAGAGAGGGTGGGGATAATTTGAGAGGAAATCTACATTTTAAACTCAAGGTCAGAACAACTCTGAGAAGTATGAGTTTAACAATCTGTGGGGTGATTTTATGGAATGGTTTGGAGCAGGAGTTAAAACAAAGCACAAGCATAATTCAGTTTAAAAGGATGTACAGAAACACTTTTTTGGAAAAATATGAGAATGAAGAAAGGTGATTGAAGACGAGAAATTATTGTATATGTATGTATAAATGTAAATCTAAGTAGGAATAACTTGCATAATGATTTAAAGGACAATCATTGATCAAGTAAGGGGTGGGAATTAATAAGCATTTGCTCCTACTCCCTTTCGGTCACATATGATTTATTATTATTATTAATATGAAGACTTTTTTTTTTTTGTGTTGAATATACAAATATTACCATGAATGTGGATAAATACTGTATTATAACAATACGGTATTCTGTTTTTCACATTTGTTATTTGTTATTTTTGAATCTGTTCGAAATAAAGACTGAAAAGAAAAAAAAAGAAAAATAAATCTGCTGCTGCGAAAATGTGGGGCAGGGCTGAAAAGTGGGGGGGGGCCAATGGCCCCCTGGCCCCCCCGCTTCCGGCGCCCTTGTAAGCTATGTTGTTTCAGATTGTGGTTTATATTTTATGAAATGTTTTAATTTTGAAGCGGTCATAAAGTGAAATATAATGAAACTAAGTTAAAATTCAAACCATACTACATGTTCGGATAAAGAACTATCTGTACACAGTGTTTTTTTACAAGGGATATGAGGCGCGGTGATTCCCAGGACACCTGAAAAGTACACTACTTTTTTTTTTGAGATGTGGGTAAGGAGGAAAAGAGAGAGGGTTGTATTTTCTGAATATTTGAGTCTCCTTACACACCAGTGTATGTAGACTTGAGAGTTTGACATGTTACTGCTACATTTGGAATTTTGCAATCTTCACTTCTAGTCCTCACACCATATCTACTGTAAACATGGACCCTCACCATGCTGCAAGAATATGAGGGCAGTGCCCTGTGGGCCATCTAAGCTAATTTACCAACAAGTCCTACAACTCATACGACTAAATGGGTCGATTGTTTAAGCCCTTATTACGACCAAATATGTCGTTTGTTCAAGCGCTTAATACGACCTATAATTACGTTTTAAAGTTGTCGGCCTCTAGTGCTCCCGTTGAATGCAAACGTTACAGATGGTCGTTTATTCACAAATAACCCTCTCTGTAAAATCCTAAATTGTAGGATAGTTTGGCCATTAAAACGCTTTATGATTAGATTTCTAGCGAGAAGTATATATTGTACTTTTAGAATCCACGTCCAGTCGTTATGTAGGATCTATAGTTTGATAGATATTACGAAGATGATTTGAGGTTTCGTCAGGAGAACGTGTATATGCGGCAAGCTTCCATGTAAATGTACGGGTTGAAAACAGTATTTCCGGTCTCGACGTTTTCATAATAAAACCAATGATCAAATGATTTAACAGTGATATCTGCAGTACTCATCCACTAAAAAACATCAGTTTATCCTAGTTAATTATACGACATTAATTGGTTTAAATTGTGTACAATGCTTTTGTGTTTTTCCCATAGGGTTTTCTCTTTCGATTCTGAGAGACACATTTCTTTTTTCAGAGGTTTTGATAGGCTAAAATCACGCCGCAATACACGTCGGGATATGGTGTTTATGTGATATGAAATCGGAAAACATTAAAAAAAATTAAAATAATACTTTATTCCGAGTGTTCTTGCTTTTCTCTTTGAAGGTCATCACATAACGGCATTGTAATACACGGTTCGGCTGCATTAAATATTACATATCTGCCGTAGATATGTATTTATAGAGCCCTGATCAGAAGACCTTTTGACAAACTGGAAGAGATGCCGCCAAAACTGAATACGTGACGTGGACCATAAAATATCAACAATTAAACAACATCCTCCATTTCTTTTCACACAATACGTCTCCTTGCAGTATCAACACTAATTCGGCTGACTTTTATATTTGATCCAATAAGTAGATAGTCTGTATTTACACCATAACGGTGCACAGCTGATAGAAAGGGATTTTTTTGTAGTTTTTTAGACTGTTACAGGTCTATAAAAGTTTATGGTACAATGCATAAGCTTCACATTGAGAGACTGAAACTGTATTTTCCTTTACCGTTCTGTTTTAATTTCACAATAAAGTGAATAGTCATATTATGTTTGATATTATTATGTTTTATTAACTAGACCACTGGCCTAAACCGTACCTCCTAGTGGTTAAAGCACGTTATTGAATTTAGTTGTTGAATAAGTTTAATTTTTATGAAAACATTTAAATATTAAGAGTAGCCTACATACAAAATAGGGAAGGTTAAAAACACAAAAGCATTGCACACAATTTAAACCAATTAATATTGTGTAATTAACAAGGATAAACTGATGTTTTTTAGTGGATGAGTAATGGAGATATCACTGTGTAATAATTTGACAGTGTGGGGAATACTTCCGGTTTTATTATGAAAACTTCGAGACCGGAAATACTGTTTTCACCCATGCTAACTTTACATGGAAGCTGCCCCATATACAGTACACGTTCTCCTGGCGAGACCTCAAATTATCTTCGTATATCTATCAAACTGTAGATCATACACATCCACTGGACGTAGATTATAAAAGTACAATATACACTTCTCGCTAGAAATCTAATAAAAAAGCATTTTAATGGCCAAACTATTCCACAATTTAGGATTTTCCAGAGGGTAATTTGTGAATAAACGACCCTCCGGAACGTTTGCAATCGACAGGAGCATGTTGTTTCTTACACGACCACTAGAGGTGCTACACTTTAAAACGTGACTCTGGGTCGTATTTAGCTGCTGAACAATCGACCTATATGGTCGTTTTTTGTAGGAGGACAGGCTGTAATTTACAGATGGCCCTGAGCCCAATAGAGATTGCCCTGAAAAATGCGCGCGGAGGGTTTGGGGGGCCTCCCCCTAGAACAGGGGTTCTCAAAGTGCGGTCCGCGGGCCAATGGCGGCCCTCGGAAATGTTTCTGGCGGCCCGCGATAGTTAATGTGACACGCTGAAATGCATGCGTTATATTTTAATCCTCCATGGTTCTATCTAGTAAGAATTAGAATGAGTAGCTTTCCAGCGGTATCTCCTGTGAGACTGTAACCAGGGCACATCGGCCAATATGGACGCTCAAAGCAGCTTGACTTTACACTGTGTGGGATTGGTGGATTTGTGTGTCCGTCAAGGAAATCTCGGACGGCAGCCATTATGGTCTGAAATGACCAATGGACATCGAGAAATCACTAAGGGCCTACCCACCAAGTAAAAAAAACATAAACCACGTGTCTCCCATCAGTTTCCTTTAGTGAGGAGAGAGAGAGAGACAGATAAAATGGCTAAAAAAAACGTTACAGTTGCCGACTTCGCTAGAGATTTTTTTCGCTAGCAGCAGTGAAAATAGAACCTCAGAACCTGAAGTCTTCGACTCTTCTGAAGAAGAAGAATACAAAGACAACAACAAGGATCCATTTGGACATGGGTAAGTGTAAATATTACAGTAATAGTGTACTGGCAATGTGTGGGGAATACCGCGAAAATGAACAATAGGTTTATTGATATATATTTTTTATCGATAGTCATTAACTTTTTATTGGGACAAAATAGACTCCATTAGCAAACGTTTACTCTGTGTTAACGTTATTTTGGTGTGTAAAAGTGAGATTACATGTGTAGATGATTAAATTAATCATTTATTCGTCCCACAACGGAGACATTTACAGTGACATGTTTTTGCCATCGATTATTTTATCATACTGTTCTGTACAGATGAGACTTTGTCATAGATTTATTTATATGTGTGCCTGTTATTATTTTACTGTCCTGTACAGATGAGACTTTGTAATCAGATGTAGCCTATGTATATGTGTGTCTGTGATTTTATACTGAATGTAAAGTAACTGGAAATACGTGTGTGTGTGTGTCCTTCTGCAACCTCCCAAACTTTATTTTGTATGTGTGCATTGTTATTTGTGCTTGAGCAACATTTTACTTGAACTTTATTTCAATGAAATTAGTTGTAATTATTGTCCTACACAGGCGGCGTTTATCCAGCAGCCACAACATCCATCTGTGCCGGCCCCCAGGTCAAGATCTACTGTGGCTCAAGGGCCTTCACCAGAGCCATCACCACCAAGGACCAGCAGACCATCATCACTACAGCTGCCTCCACCTCCATCTGCGGCTGCCACCAGGTCAAGATACACCTCAGCACAAAGGCTCCACCACAGCCATCACCTTCAACCCAGCCAGCAAGGAGGTCTCGTGGAGGTCTCGTATAGCACTTGTACACCCCACCTACACAGCATCCCATGCACCATCACCCCCACCTACACAGCAGCCAGACCCACTGTCTTGGAAGACAGACAAAGACCTTGACACTGTCTTGACATTTATAATGAATAGTTGGTTGTAAGTTCTGATGTTCAATATTGTAAATAGTGAGATTTTCCAGTTTCTTATATTTATATAAATAGTTGGTTGAAAAAAAACATATTTATAATAAATTGTTGGTTGAAAAAAAAAGGTTGAATGCTCAATTTGTATTTGTACACATCACATGAACCTTGGTATGTAATATGAAGTCATTATTCAGTCCTAATGTATCTCAGTCCTTGCTGTGGTGAAAGTAGAGTGATAAACACCTATTTTACTCAAAATTAGAATTTAATGTTTTTCATTTTAGACATGAATAACACATTTATATCCAGTGTAATTCAAATATTGCACTGCTTTTGTGATCCTAGGACTTTGGTAACCAAATCTAAAACACCAAAACAATTCGATCACATGAGCAAATATGTGTTTTCACAAGAGTTTTGAAGATTTTCCAAAAATCGGATTTCACATTTTAAGCTTTTGAGCTACTTATCTCATCAAACAGTGCTCCAAGGTGAGTAATATGCATATATAGCAAGACCAGAGATTGTCCTGAACATTTTGATATTTAACACATGGGGTGCCATGTTAGAAGAAATACATTTAAAAGGTGATTTAAGAAAACATCTAAAAATCGAGAAAATACCCTTAGACTCCAGAGGGTTAAGAATGGTAAAACTGCGCCCCCTGGGTTGTCATTCCTAAATTATGAACGACAGCTTGTGGAAAGTTTGCTAGACTACTGGTTGCATGGCAACTAGGCATCTCGCGAGTTGCGGTAATTGGTTAGTACAATAAAGAAAGGATTTGTTTTGGAATTATTTTGTGTTCCGTTTTTTCTTGGGCGGCCCTTAATCCAATATTGGGTACCTAAATTGGCCCTCATTCATCAAAACTTTGAGAACCCCTGCCCTAGAACATTTAGATTTTTGCAGGTCTTAGATGCTGTCTGGTGCATTCTCTAGACTGAATTATAAGATGAACCACCACAATATTATTTCAGTCAGACAACTCACGTGTTTCTTTAACATGTTTATTAGAAGCAGCATATAGTTAAGTTTGGCGACTAGGCTCGGGCATCATCACTCCATAGATATAGCACGATGAGTGATGATCAAATAACTAACCCCCGAGCCTACAGGTGGAAGCTGGGGTGGAAGCTGGGGTGGTGGTGGGGCAGGCAAGCAGCAGCGACGTAGAGGTAGCTGCAGCAATAGCAGCAGCAAGCAATGCATGGAGAGAGATCTGGCAGGTTAAATAGAGCGGCATATTAAGGAGACTCTGTTTGGTTGGTTGTAGAGTGGCAAGGGGGCGTTATGTATGAATGCAGCATAAGTGCTCGAGTTGACTGCCTGAACTAGCTCGCAGGCTTCGCCCCATATTGTACAATTTCAATTGTATTCTTAATTTCACTTGTTTGTTTGTTCTTGTTTGTGTTTGCTCGCTTGCATGCCCTGCATAGCTATAAGAAACAAGTTGTTGGTCAAGACACTTTCCATCTGATGAAGGCAAATGCCTTCCCAGATGGAAACAAGTAGAAAACATTGCATTCAGTTATAACTGCCAAAACAAACATTATTTACACTATTATGGCCTATTAAAAATGTTTGTAATGTTATCTACTGTAAGTTGGTCGAACGAATGCCTCCTCATCCGGAAGCTGACCGAGCAGACCCAAACAGCAGTCGAGAGGGGCCGAGCGCATCCGCGAAGCACACAAAATGGCGACGTCAGAGTTCCCGTTAGCCGGCAAAATCTAAATCTCTTTGGTCAAAATGTCCAGTCAAAATAATTTCCCTTTAGAGCAATACCGCTTCAGTTGCGCCACCTATGTGACAGACAAAAAGAGTATGTGACAGACAAGAATAGTCAATTCTAATGTCTAACACTTAATGTGGAGAAAGAGATGTCCTGTATGGGTTGATTGTGCGTTGATCTGTTGGTAATGCCTCGGGGTTCCGGTGGGCATGTAAACAAATACATAATGCTGCGCTATACTTTGTGGCCTCACCCAGTTGCATAGCGACACTCAGGGCCAACTTGGGGCCCCAAGCGACATTGTGAGATGAGGCCCCCCCCCCCCAACCGACAGGAGTGAACTTTTTTTTTTGGAAACAAAGTAGGCTACTTTGCAAATATAATTCCTGTTTATTATTATTATCAACGGTTACTTTTTTATACAGTGAGGTAAATGGTAAATGTGCATGCATGTCGTTCAGTATGGGTTTACAGGTGAATTTTGCATTTCCTGCCAAATACTAGCCTCAAAAAGATAAAAACATAATTAATGCAAATAAACTACTTCTACTAATAATGATAATCATAATCAATTCAATAATAAAAATACTATATTGTTTTATTATAATATAGTTGTATAGTCAAGACAAAACATGCTTATGACATGCTCAAAAACTGATATTTCTTAAATCTGTATTCTAGTTCCCTCTGTCAGCAATGTATCAACAACTACACACACATTTCTATCAGTATTTCTCTGTGTTGAGGTTGACATGATGATGACTGTTAGGAGTTAAGGGGAGAGACTGAGCGTCACCATGAAATGTGCAAATTGACATAAAAATGAATAAAAGGGGAAAAATGCTCCATGTTTTTTAGGCTGTAAACTTTAACTGTTATGTAAGCCAATTAGACAGACAGTTTATCTCTCTTCCTCCTGTACATTAGCAGATAAAAGGCATAACATAATGAATGAATGGTAAATAAAGAATGCTGGAAATAACTGCATCTCCATTAGCCTATATGCTCTGCAGAGACTGCCTTCTTCATGTCGTGAATTGCAGCTGATGTTTTAAGATGGCAATTGGCAATTTGACTTATACAACATTCGTAAGTTGTACATTTGACTCATACAATAACCCACCTTCGAGTGATGCGCTAGTTTCTTCATGTTTTGTTTTTTGCGCCGGACTGAAACTGTCTTTTCACCGACATCTCTTCACCTGCACTAGTGGCCGTATCAAAGCCGTGATTGGTCAGATGTCGATTCATTGCAACGGTGTCGGGTTACAAACGTGCTCCTCTTGTCACCTCTCACGGCCCGTCCACACAGCGGCGTGTGCCGCACTCTGACTCTCGCGGGGGGTGCGCGGAGAACTGAGCGGAGAACTGCGCACAGCAGCTGAGGCCCTCTGCGCAAGGCGGGGCCCCCTGCGCAAGGCGGGGCCCCATGCAGCCTGCGTGATTGGCCTGTAGGGAGGGGCGGCCCTGGCGACACTTATTGTTTAGGTGTCTTTTAATAAGCAGGTAGTCATATCATTAGCTAGAACTAGCTGGATCTGATCGATATGGACATAAACGCGAGTGAAGTCTAATCTGACGGGAGAGAGAGAGATCAGCTGCTGCTGACGAGTCGACACGCAGCTCTGCATGATCACATGCAGCGGTGAGCGGACAAAACACACACTTCAGGTTAGAATATCACACGTAGCTATTTTAATTACCTCTCAAGCTACCTAAACTAGTTATAGATATGTTTAGTTTTACTGTCGGGTCACTCATTACTGGATCCGCGAGCTGCATGATACTGGCATAATAGATTGCCCGATCGGGCAACCAGCAAGTGAGGCTTCATTGCCCGAGCTAAATACTAGATGGCCCCGGGCCATCGGGCAGCCCTTAATGTCGAGCCCTGGAGAGTACTGTCCAAAATAAAATGTTTTTCAGCCTCTTCCATAGTGATTGTTATCCATAGGCAACATGGTGAGACTAGAAAAAAGACTCCGCTCTGATTATGAGAGACCTTTAAAGCAATTTTATTTAATGTGGGAATATCTCAATATGAACAGTCTCTATTTGACAGTTATATAAATGAAAATACATTAAAAAAAACAGAAAACTATATGCATAATACACTGCTAGCTGTTTGTCCACAGTATGTTTACCGGTGCATTGCGTTCCTTCTCCCCTGATGACACTTTAATGTAACGGCAGATAAATGCAGAGCACAGCTTGTTTGTTTCTTTTGTTGTAAAATGCCATTAATATTCATAAATCAGTTAGTAGCATTGCACATCATAATTACTTGGCATTTATTAGAATGCAGGGTTTTTGTTATTTACATAATGCAACTGAAGAGTCACACACATGTTGCAGGCTTTGTGTTTGTGCAAGAGAATTGACATTGCGTACCCCTCACATGGAGGCACCCGCATTAATCATGCAGGAGGTCATGCATCTGTAGGCGTTACTCCACTATAGTAATCAGTGTGATGGGGGAGGGACTGAGACACTTGGATTGGAGTCTGAGATGTACTGCATTTGTAAAAGACATCCAAAATGACAACTCAGTTTGCCTATGCTCATTACTGGGTTATTTTCCCCAAACATTCATTTTCTAGTTGTTATTTTCGGTGCTTCAGTGTGCAGTTTAATTCGATTTGTTTCTGTTTTCTGCATTTGTAAACTTTCCATAGATTTGTCAGGTTTGCCACATCAGAAACAACTGTGAATTAACTCACTGCGCTACAGAATGATCTTTGTTGCCATATTTTAAGCCAAAAAATACACTCAAGACTACAATAAAGTGCAGTCACAGCCGAGAAGTTGAAAGCAGTTTTAAAATATCCAACAGTTTTTTCTAATGCTTTTTTTGTACCAGTTGACTAATAAGTGTTTATTAGTTAAATAATAGTTTTCTTCTTTCAGTCACACTTTTAAACTTCCACTCCCTACCACCCACCTGCCTGCCTCATCGAAGAATATAACATATATTTGTTTCAGTTGTTTGGTGTCTTTATGCTTCATGTTTGAGATGCTGCTTCTTCTTTAGAGGAAAGACAGAACTCTTGACAGTAACTTGGGGAACAGAGCTCACAAGCTGACAATCAATTAGGTTTAATAAGGGGTCAGCCACGCATTGAGTGAGCGCTCAGTGGCTGTCACTGCTGATTTCCAACAATGTTTCCCTGGGATCTTGATCAAGCCATGCAGCGAGGATCAAAAGCGATTAACTGCAGACTGATATATTTTCATTGACACTGGCACCCTCAACTATATAGTTCATTCAGGGTAACTGCAGTGCTAAAGCAGATATTATGTATATTGCTATCATTATTACAAGTGAATGAATAGCAGGAGCAGTAATCACCATTACATGATAGTTGTAAGAAGATGTGAAGGCAGCATGCTAGAGAATGATTCCAGATTGCATCAAATAATGATTTAAACCTTAATAATGACTTTGTTTTGATCTAGTTTTTATTTGTAGGCCTACTTCCCACAGTTGAATGTAGGATAAACAACAAAAGTAAAGCTGTATTCTAGCTCCATGCAATTAAATACTTATAGTGAAAATGCTACAGAGGTGGGTAAGTAACTAACTACAGTACTCAAGTACTGTACTTTAGGGGAATTTTGAGGTAGGCCTGCTTGTACTTTACATGAGTATTTCCATTTTGTGGTACTTTGTATTCTACACAATTCAGAGGTAAATTGTGTAATTTTACTCCACTACATTTAGTATAGCTTTAGCTAGGCCTACTACGTATTGGAGTGTTTCATCCTCCAATTCTATCTTCTATACACAGTCATTAAAACTAGCTGCACCTTTACTAGCTTTGATAAACACATTAATGTATCAATAATTATAGTCAACACATATCATTCTGAAATTGACCAATTTGCATAATACGTACTTTCTGAGTACTTCTTCCACCTCTGCAATGCTAACAGTAGTATGTTAACATGCTCACGATGACAACGCTAACAGAGTAAGCCAACATGCTCATAACCAATTGACAATGCTAATATGCTGACTTTCTGGTTTACATAAAGATGGCCGTTTATCCATTAATTGTGTTGCGACACTTTAATACTGGTGGTGCTTTAATAATTTGTTAACCAGAAATGTTTACCACATTCGGACCGTTCAAAAAAACATCCAAACAACAACCACCGAAAAGGTCACTTCTATGGCCGTTGACATTTTTAAAACATATGAACAAAGCAGTTTATGGCAAAAATAATGCAGCATGTTATTTGTAAAACCTCCACATTACGAGGTTCTGAAAACCAGTCATCAGTGGGTCCGTGGGCATGTGTCCGAGAAAGTTAACACGGTCTAACATGATCTACACTGAACAAAAATATAAACGCAACACTTTTGTTTTTGCTCCCATTTTTCATGAGATGAACTCAAAGATCTCAAACATTTTCTATAAACACAAAATAACCATTTCTCTCAAATATTGTTCACAAATCTGAACAAATCTGTGATAGTGAGCACTTCTCCTTTGCCGAGATAATCCATCCCACCTCACAGGTGTGGCATATCAAGATGCTGATTAGACAGCATGATTATTGCACAGGTGTGCCTTAGGCTGCCCACAATAAAAGGCCACTCTGAAACGTGCAGTTTTGCTTTATTGGGGGGTCTGGGGGGGTCCGAAAACCAGTCAGTATCTGGTGTGACCACCATTTGCCTCACGCAGTGCAACACATCTCCTTCGCATAGAGTTGATCAGGTTGTTGATTGTGGCCGGTTAGGGTTTAACCCTAACATTTCACCCACTGACATGTTAGGGTTACTTCCATCTACTTCTATATATTTATGAGAAAAAGCAAGTTATTCAAGCCTTTTTTTTTTTACTCCATTTCATTTATTTGTAGCCTGTAGTTACTTTGCAGATGAAGAATTTAAAAGTCTAAATCATATTATAAAATCAGTGATTAATAAAACAATAAAGTGTCTCAAGTAGAAATAGTATATAAGTTTTAGTATTTTCTGCAACAACATACTTCTACGCTTTATTGTAGGCTACATATTACGCACTGACAGTTTAAGTTACTTTGCTGATTTTGATTCATTTTATAAAATATAACATGTTATTCTGGGCCTTTCTGCTTTTAATGTTGGTACCTTAAGTTGACTTGTCTGATACTTACTCTTTGAGTATTTTAATTGTATAGTACTTTATACTACTAATTTACCATAAAAAAACCCACTATGTTAACCATATATAATGCACTTAGGTTGTATGTAAATTAGCTTACCCAGCTGAACCAGGCCGACTTTGAATGTCCTGAACATTCCAGGTTTATGCATATGAATGATCTCCATGCTGTCAAATCAATCAGCTGACTGTCACTGTTCACTTCATCCAATCATCTTGTTGCTGTCAACATTTTAAACTGTTCATGTCTGGGCTCCTTTCAGCTGTCATGTCAGCCTTCTCCTCCCTCACCTGCTCCCCTCCACCTCCAGCGCTCCTCAGATCCAGACCCTCGTTGTGATTCAGGAGCTCATCCGATATTCTGCTCAAAGCCTCATCCAACCACTCTGAACTGAAGACGTAACTCCAGGAGGAACTTCTATTAGACATCAAGTCATCTTCTTTTCGCAGTTGCGGAATGTTATTCAGATCCTAAGCGTGAAGTGCTAATCCCACACTGTAGTTTGTAAGTATTATCAGCAAATCAATCAAAAGAAAGCACTTCATCTGCAGTAAAATGTTCCACGGCAATGTTTTACTATACTGTTTTTGTATTAATATTACTACTGCATTCGTTTTTTTGGCATTTTATTGCTGTAGATTTTTAAGTTTGTATTACTTCCATCTCCTACTGCTCTGAAAAACATTCAACCTTCATCTCATCTATCCTTTAGAAATGTTGAGGTACAAGGAATTGTATCAAGACTTGTAACCTGAAAAGTTACAAAGGCTATCAGAAAACTGTAGTGGCATAACAAGTACAATGTTTTCCTCTGAGTTATAATGAGGAAGTTATAGAGTTGCATAAAACAAAAAAACAAATACCACAGTAAAGTAAAAGTACCTTACATTTGTAAAATACAGGATTTGAGTAAATACTTAGTTATATTCTACTCATTTAATAATAATCATTTAGACTCGTCACCTCAGAGAATACTGTGTGTATCCTTACAGTGAAACTATACAACTAATATGTTGTATCTTTACTTTTATATCATTCTGTAATGTTTATAAATTACTTAAAATGTGATGAATAAAAGTTAATTAACACAATTTAAAGTAACCGTAGTGTCATCTAATGGCAAGGTCCTCAACTCTGAAGCACAAAAGTGAAATATGAAACTGAAAAATAGAAACAGAAATACTTTATACAATGTCTAAGGACAGAACCTGTACGCTAGGGTCTCCAACATTTCTCAGGCCAAAGACCCTGAGCTGAAAGTACCAGATAACACATGTACAAACTCCTGCGTTCAATAACATGCCTCTTGTGCCATGTACAGCTAACCAGTTCACTTTTATTCTCTGATTTCGTTCTGTTATTACACCTAAAATTAAACTTTTCTTTAATAACTTTCCACTGTGCAGATAATTGCTTTCGCTGCAAAGCAATTCTTCTTCGGTAAAAGGTCACAGGATTCACAGCAGCGTGAAGTGGCCATCGCTCATTAGGAGAGTTTTACCATCCCTAACCTGGCATGAGCTGCAGTGATCTGGCTCCTCAGATCAGACACACCGACTGGTCCTGCCGTTTCACCAGCTCACCGCCCAGAAATATCTCTGCTGGACCCGGCGTCAGAAGGATGGCCAATACAATTTATTATAGTGAACAGAATTTAACTGCACTATTGTTTTTCTTTAGAAGAATCCAATTCCCCAGGAAGACTTCCCCTCTTTACCCTTCCTCTCACCTGTGAGCTCTTAATATTTGATGTGGCAGAGCCTGCTTACTGTGTGCAAATTTACCTTAAGGCCATTCACTGCTGTGCGTGCCTTCTTAATAAGTAGATATATGTACAGTATAGGAGAGAGGAGGAAGGAGAGACATTGAATTCAACAGTGAGATGCACTGTGTGTCATACTCCACTGAAATCCACAGCTTAATATTCAGAGTCCCAGACACCCCAGAGAGCAGTGTAAAGCAATTATTCCAACACTTGCCATTCATTCAGGCTGAAAGTGCATGCAAGGCTCTGAGCATACCGAATGGCAGTAAACAAAAAACATTGTATGAAACGTGATTTGCTACCTGCCAAACTAATAATCCTCAAATAAATAGAAATCTCTTTAGTTCTGGTTTTTCACATTCCATAGTTTCTAGTTCCTTAGATGTCCTTCCAAGTGCCTGCAGGCAAATGTTTCTGGAGCTGTGCTGCGTTTCGCTGCTGCCGCACTGGCACCCTGGAAAAAGAGTGGATTTTAGGAGCTTGAATTAATGAGGACCGTGGAGCTTTTTATTGGGAAAGAAACCCTCTGGAACATGTCTCCCAGCGCCACAGCCATACACCCGCTGTCAATGCAAATCCCCCCCGGGCTGGCCCTCTGGATGATTGAGTGCAGGGGAAGGTGTAGCTGCTGTTGTGCTCAATAGGAGGAGCTGTTGACTCGCTACTTTATGTCAATGAGCTTTTGGATTGTTATCTAGTTGAGACCTAGATATTTGGTGTTTATCTGGGGACAGACAAAGAAAATCGCACTTTTGAGAGAAGGGCAGTGTCAGAGACTCTACAACTGAAAACCTATGGCTCCATGACCAGAGTGGACCAGATGAGAAGAGATCTGTATTCCTCTAATCCAGTGGTTCTCAACTGGTGGGTCGCGGACCTATTTCAAGAAGAGCACCAGGCACATCTCCGGGTCCTTTTCGCGAGGCTCAACCAACACGGCCTGATTATCAACCCGGCGAAGTGCCAGTTCGGGTTGACCTCCATCCATTTCCTCGGGCACCTCATCAGCAAGGATGGGGCCTCCCCCCTCCCGTCGAAAGTGGAGGCCGTGTCTGCCTTTCCACGACCGCCTACAGCTCGGGCGCTCTGAGAGTTCCTCGGGATGGTGACGTTTTATCACCGGTTCATCCGCCGGGCGGCCCACACCATGCGCCCGCACCATGCGCCCGCCCCATCGCTATCACCACCGACGCGTCAGACTACGCAGTGGGCGCGGTGCATGAACAATGGGTCGACGGCGCCTGGCAACCGCTCGCCTTTTTCAGCCACCAGTTGACTCCCAGGGAGCGCTTTCGACAGAGAACTCCTTGGTCTCTATTTGGCGGTTCGCCACTTCCGTTTCCTGCTGGAAGGCCGGGAGTTTGCGGCGTTCGTGGATCACAAGCCACTGACCGTCTGCATGTCCAAGGTGGCCGAGCCGTGGTCCGCCCGACAGCAACGCCAGCTTTCGTACATCTCCGAGTACACCACGGACATACGACACATCGCTGGCAAGGCTAACGTGGTCGCGGACTGCCTCTCCAGAGCGGTCATCGGAGCTATGCAGCTGGGCCTCGATTACCTCCGCATGGGCGCTGACCAGGCCTCTGACCACGGGGTCCAGACCCTCAAGGCCTCGGTCACGGGATTACGCCTGGAGGAGGTCACGGTCGGTGACTCTGGCGCAAAGCTGTGGTGTGACGTCTCCACGGGCCAGCCTCGACCGCCGGTCCCTGCGGACTGGCGCCGACCCGTTTTTGTGGCGGTTCACAATCTTTCCCACCCCGGTAGGAAGCCGTCCGTGAAGTTGTTGTCGCAGAAGTTCGTGTGGCAGGGGCTTAAGAAGGACGTGAGGTCCTGGGTCGACTCGTGCGTGGCCTGTCAACGGGCCAAAGTCCACCGCCATACTAGGGCCCCTTTTGAACTTTTTGCGGTTCCTGAGAGGAGGTTTGTCAATGTCGACCTTGTGGGTCCGCTTCCCCCCTCTCACGGTTTCACCTACCTGTTTACGATGGTGGACAGGACGACCCGCTGGCCCAAGGCCGTTCCCCTCGCGTCGACGTCAGCTTCCGACGTCGCCCGCGCTTTCATCGGCACGTGGGTGGCGCGCTTTGGGACCCCGTCTGACCTCTCCTCTGACCGCGGTTCTCAGTTCACCTCGGAGCTGTAGAACGCTGTTAATGTGGGTCAAGCTGCACCGCACCACTGCATATCACCCCCAGGCTAACGGATTGTGTGAGCGGTTTCACCGGTCCATGAAGGCGTCACTGCGTGCCGGCTTGACAGACGGCAACTGGGTGGATAAGCTCCCGTGGGTTACGCTCGGCCTCAGGTCTGCCCCCAAGGAAGACCTCCAGTCCTCGTCGGTGGAGCTTGTCTATGGCCAGACGCTACGGGTCCCCGGGGAATTCATTCCCACCGCCACTGTGCCCTAGTCTGCGGCCAGGCAGCGCTCCTCCCTGCTGGAGACCGCCGGGACATTCGCGCCCGTCCCCACGTCGCAGCACAGCAAACCAGCTTTCCGGGTGTTCCCCGGATTACGGTTGGCGGATTTCGTTTTTATTCGCCACGACGCCCACCGTGGCCTCCTTACGACGGTCCGTTCAGTGTCATACGTCACGGGGACAAGAGCCTGGTGGTGGACGTCGTTGGTGGCAGGCATGAGACTGTGTCCGTTGATCGGATTAAGCCTGCTCACGTGGACGTTTCCAGGCCGTTGGAGTTGGCTCTGCCTCCACGTCGGGGCCGCCCTCCCATGGCCCGCCCCCCGCCCCCTGAGGGGATGCCCTCGCCCTCGTTGGCACCCCTGCCCTCGCCTGCGGCCCCGCCCTCCTCTGCCCCTGTGGTCCGTGCGCGCCGGGGTTGGGTGGTACTTCCTCCCAGGCACGAGGATTTTGACTATGGGTGAATACTGGGGGGGCTTGTGTGGTGATTGACATTATTCACCCACGGATCTATGGGTTGGGGTAATGTTCTGCACGGACATTTTAGTGAACCGGACTTCCTGTTTCCGCCGGTCTTCGCTTCCCGGCCATGAAGTTGTTTCCATCATCTCATTAAACCTTTTTTAAAAGCATACTTTAGTTCCGTGAAGGGATATATATGCCCTGTACTTCACTTTAATTAATATTGTATGCTGAAGCGTATATTACAGCACGATTTTTTGTTGAATAGTGTTGAATAGTGGTTCAAAATGTCGGGTCGCGATTTATTGACAAAGAAAAAAGTGGGTCCAGAGGCCTGACCTGTTGAGAACCACTGTCTAATCCACTTTCTGTTGTGATCTTATTATGGACCACACACAGCTAGCATGCTCTCACCTGCTCACTCAAGGGAGGCCATAATCATAATGAGTTAGATGAGGAAGCCTTAAGGAAGCAACATGAGAGGAAAAGGTAATTAAGAGTATCTCGAGCATCATGATATCACCCAAAAGAATGTGGTTATCTCCTCATGTCCAATTACATCATTAAACGTGATGTATTTACAAAGTTATTTAAAGAAATCCCACCAAAATGGCGCCTGTACATTTATAATTCTGCTCAGAATTTGATCTTCAAACATCTCCCCTTCGTGACTTCACAAGGTGGGAGTCATCCTACGGCGTATTCACTGCTGGTGCACGAAAATGACTCCCTTAGATAGCTTTGCTTTGCATTCACCTTGAATTGAATTAATGAGGAGGCTCCTCACTGTGTCGCAGCGAGGAGAAGACAACAGTGAATGGAGAGCGCCATTCACCAGGGACTGCTGCTGGATTTAATTAGTCCGTGTTTACCTCCTTGTGTGATGCCCGAGAACCTGATGCACAAATGTTTGTGCGTGCACACTCGCACACATACAGCTGTAAAAGAGACAAATTGCAAGTGCCTGCAGTAAATCAGTGCGTAGGAATAGCAACTCAGTTGGGAGGAAACGCTAGACAGAAAGCAGCTTCTGAAAGAAAATAATTCACCATATTGGTGTTTTGTTGATGTTAGGGAGAGCATGAGAGAAACTAATGAGTGGGATAGGAGAGGCTGGTGTGAGGGGGGCTTCGGGGATGTTCTGCTGAGATCTTACATTGTGAAGAGGAAGTGTAGCGATGCACAACTCAACACAGGCAGCATCTCTCACCATCCCAGGTGCAAGACAGGCAGGCAGAAGCTGAAGAGTATGGATTTGCACTTCCTCATCCAACGTCTCGGAAATGACTTGAAATGTCTCAAATAGAAACAGACAACGCTGATCTTTGCTCTAACACATTGCCATGACAGCATATCCAATAATAAACCACTATAATACAGCACCAGCATTAAGTCTCTGTCCTAATCACGCTTGACAGAAGCCTACAAACGAATTGGGTTGGAGGTTACATTCTGTATTTAACATGCAGGCACCTCCACTCCCAGGACAGTTTTTCTTTTCTCACCCATGAAACCCCTCTTTCTGTTCAAATCAATGCTGTTAATAATGGATACATGCACACGGAAGGAATGCCTTGTAGCGGCTTGTCGTCAAAACATACTCATTCCCCATCATTAATTCAGGTACAAGGGGTAGTATGCTGACAAGTGCCTGAATGCTTATTTTTTTTCAAATGCAATGACTGTAGGAGATGGAGGAGGCCGATGAAATGATGTGTAATCATAATCCTTTGTTTGTCAGAGCGACGAGAGCACGCCGCCAAATAGCCCAGTGGCCTCGCATTAAGAGCGCTTCACTGGGCTTCTGGGAGGAACCTCCACCACTGGAGAAAGAAAACTCTCTCAGAAGAGGTTGTATAACCACTTAATATATGGATCCAGGCAAGTAGCACACACAAACATTTTGGGCACGTACCTTGATGGAAGCAGCACACAACAACAGCCTCACCAATTAAACATCATTAACATGATCCCCTAGGTGTGTTTCCCTGTAAAGTGTGATGCCGCTGTGCTTTGCCTTCAGACTCGTTTGCTTTTCAAAGACAGAAATGCCCTTATGTAAGTTTTTAAACCTAGCCTTGAGTGCAGCTATTGCAGGAACAAAAACAGGTAGACATCATAAAAGATGATGTCCTTCAAGCAAGAATGGAAACAAAAGTTAAATGTGGACCACTTATCTCGGTGCAGGTGCTTTTGTGTCTGGCTTTCACGATTAATAGCAAAGGTTGGCAGGATTAAAGATGTTTGTAAACCTGCACCAGAAACATACACAATTATTTTACAGCAGCCTCTGAGTATGTGATACTCAAACAAAATTAACACAACCTTTTTTATATACTCAAATGTGTGTTTTTATAATCAAAAATATCATCCAAGCATTTACAGTGTATTACAACAAATGATTCTATGCAACTGTTAACAGCCTTTACAGAAAATGAAGAAATATATCCATTTTAGATCTATTTTACAAACAAGGAACAGCAAAAAGGGGAGAGATGGAGACCAGAGTGTTCGGTTTGACCCTGATCTGCCGCCTCGGTTAGCCCTGTAGTCCTGGCGCACACTGACACCATACAGAGCCCCCCCCCACGGGCTCAGAAATCACAATTATCCGCTCGTGTTGGCGATAACTACATATTAATCCAGTGACTGTGGGAATCGGTGGTCTTCTGTCACTCCTAGACAGTCATTTGGTCTAGAAATATGGTAGCAGACACAGAGTTCACTCTCATGAAGACTTAGCCATGTGATTTGAAGCATCATTCTGATACTGGGATGCTTTGTCACGTCTCTGCCACCTACAGAGTCAGTGAAATGTTGGTGTAACATTCCCTCCAGTGTGCTCAGTCTTCTGTGTCCTTGTACAGGTACAGTCTTTGATATTTTTGGGTTTTAAACTGTGTCTTTCATGTCTCTACAGTGTCCCAATGTTGTCTGTCGTTTCTTCCTCGTCCCAGAAGCGTCTCCGGCAGAGTTTATGTGCTCTTGATGCCCTGGAAGCCGCAGAAGCTCCAGCGTTTCTCCAGACTCGCTCCGACTCCGCTCAGCTCCTGCCTGAAGGTGCAGGGCAGTCGAGAGAGAAGAGCCTCCACTTCACTGGTGTTGATCTGCGGACACACACACACACACACACACACACACACACACACACACACACACACACACACACACACACACACCACACACACACACCACACACACACACACACACACACACACACACACACACACACACACACACACACACCACACACACACACACACACACACACACACACACACACCACACACACACACACACACACACACACACACACGTTATTAAATCCACATTAACAGAGACGACACACACAGTCTTTCTACATCCATCTCCAAGTTGCCGTTTTATCTGAGGGTTTGGAAACATAACTCTCTCACTTGATTTTGTATGAATGCCAATCAAACCTTTGAAGTGACGGACAGTCTGCGGCAGCCACCAGTGACTGGCTTTCTGCTGGCTGCTGATGCAGGGTTTCATTTTCATCCGCCTTGAACTTTGAAGCTTGTTTTTGACGGAACCACAATGATAATATTTGAATGGACTCTGGAAAAACCTTAAGCTTCAATGAATTAAGTATTTTGACTGGCTGTTATAAAAGCTCCAGACAAAGTAGCACCGTAGACTCTAAACAAGTCACTTCCGCAAACCACTCCTGTTTGATCAGATACTTTTGTGATAATAAAGAATAACCCAATGTTGTGTAGAGATGTATATAAACGTTTCAAGCATTAAAATAAGAAAAAGGTCTGTCGGTAGTCTGTAAACTCTTTATGCCAAGTCACAAAAAAGTAAGATGTATTTTATTGATTGATGAAAAGAGTGACGCCTACTAATTTACAAGTAATGTATTTAATGTGTGATACAAGTTCTTTATTCATCGTCATGAAGTCTAATAATATAAAACATGGTGCTGGTAACATTTGATTGATTTTTTGTATTTCTATCATAGGAAGGTCCAGCTGAGATGAGTTTCATTTGCATAAATCTGTGTTTGTTATTCGGATGCAGGCGTAACTTTTTTCCAAAAGCCTTAGGCTACTTTGAATTTCTGCAATGAACACAAACTTTACAGAAAAAAGTACGGAGGGGATGTTGCTATGAAATAGGCTTCATCATTTTTGATGCTATAACAAACTGGAAATTGCTCATACATCCACCCTTTATTCCTTTACGCAGCGCCTCTCTTCTCACACCTCCACTGCAATCACAGAATCATAGTGCAAGTACATTTATAGTGTGACGATATAGCAGCTACCTGACTAATCTGATATATCGAGGTGACGAAGACAATCCACTGTAGAGGACCCACACGGTTTTGTATTAATAAACAACGTTGTTCTAACCCTGTGCTGATGTCAGGATGCATTCAGGTCCATCATGGAGATAGGAGCGATGTGACACCACAGACAATGGAGCTGTGTGTGGAGCCGCTAGATAAGCACAGAGGAGCGGCTTGTTGGTGGAGAGTCTCGTCAGTGATATTGACAAAACTCTGCTTGATGTGTGTAGCGGAAAGTCGATGTGAGAATAACAGATGCACAGGTGCTGGCAAACTGGTACGCACACAGACAGACAGGCGTGGGCGTGGGCGTGGGCGTACGCACACACACACACACACACACACACACACACACACGCAGCAAGACATGAACACACACTTGCACTAGACAACAAAAACACCAAAAGGCATGAGAGGAGACGTCACACTTATTTATCGTTGCATGTGTGAGAATGAGTCAGGGTGATGATGAGCATATTCAAAGAGCTGCAATAGTGAACAGAAATTTCTAAGGGCAAACTTTTGGAGAAGGTTTTTAAACATTTTTACAAAGTAATGAGTAAGTTTAGGTATGTTCTAATCTGAAGGATAAAATGTTTATTCTGCTTGTGTGTGGCTGGTGACTTTGCCATTTTTTCTGACGGTCTCCACGTAGGGGCGGAGGGAAGAAATGGCTTTTAATCTATGGTACCTTCTGGAGGTGACATTGAATGTTGGCCTTTTGAAAGCCTTGTGTAAGTGGCAGTGGAGAGCGGCAATAGGTGTGGAATAGTGTGCCTCCCCAGAAAGACGGGGATAAAATAGCTTTCCTTCGCCAGACAGAGTGGAAATCAAGGATCTAGTTTTAATATGTTCCCGCATTGAGGGAAATCACACAACTAGCCAGATACGGCTAGCCATATGGATAAAAAAGTTAGAGAAATTGCAGCAGAAGTTTTTGAAGATTCTACTTCTGACCAAACGGATAATGAGAGATGTCTCGTTATTTTTGATGCTGTGTTTTTGTATGACTGTCTTTTTCTCTATGATTGTTTCCTAGCTGTTAAATACAATTTGTATTAAATTCAAATCCAGTACTAAACTCATTCTGCTCGTCCCTCTAAACCAGTGTTTCTCAAACTTTTTCATACCAAGGACCACTTAACCAATAAAAAAACACTCGCGGACCACCTAACTCCACAAATATCCAAAAACACATCGTTTTTCTAGAATAGATTACAAATCGCCTGAAAATGATACAAACAAGTGGCAACATGTGTGATGAAGGTGTTGCGCTGGGCTATATCATGCAATCGATACTTAAGCTCGCTCCATTGCGGAGATATTTCCGCTAGAGTGCGGAAAACTTTAATTAATTAATTTATTTCAAATGTGAAATGTTATCAATATACTCACGGACCACTAGGGGGCGCTCACGGACCACCAGTGGTCCGCGGACCACACTTTGAGAAGCACTGCTCTAAACTAAGAAAACACACAATCCACTGGCTAACACACAGTGGAGGTATGAAATTATGTTTTTTTTCCACTTACAAACTATGGCTGAATCTCGACACCAGCTGCAGTGAACCTTAGTTTAGCCGTTACAAAAATAAAGCTTCATTTTAACCAGCAAGCAGTGGCTGCAACTTTTATGTTTCTATCGCTCTTTGCTAACAAGAAGGCTTGAACATTTGCATTCGAACTAAAGAAGCTGGGTATTTTCCCGAACACATCCCTATTCAGGCGTCTGCTGCAAAAGCCTCAATGAGCTCACATCTGCATGTAGCCTATCCTATCCTGACTGTTTCAGAGATACTTTGACATTTCGGCAGAGATTGTGGATGAGAAAATAAATACTTCTCTCCAAAATGTCAATCTCTTTCTTTTAAGTGCCTGGGCCTCCCCTCAAGACAAATCCTCCAAAAGCGTCCATTTCTATAGAGCGCATTAGGAAGCTCTCTCACTGAGGGGCCGTGTGTCTCCGTGCGCAGCGGGACCCTGGCACTCTGCAGGCCCGTATGTCAGCCCGGTGGGGGGGGGGGCTGACAAACTGTCTGTTTGGGTGGATCTACTCTAGATTGCAGCTGAGGCCAGGCTCTGCTAATTTTTCCCACAGTTTGGATTATTTTACCTTGGTGTCCAAGCGCTGCAGGTAGGAACAGATGTACTCGATGCTGGCTCCGAACGGGTGGACGTGCAGGAACGTTGCAATGATCCCTGGAGGAGAAAAAACAATGCAGAGATGAGAAAGAAGTCACATTCCTCCAGCTACTGTCACCTGTTGAACATTGACAAACTGCCAGATAATGTGCTCCTTCTCTGAGTCTAACAGGAGCTTCCAGTGGCTTCTCCCAGAGTCCCCACACTGTTAAGAGCCTCTTGTATATCGTGGCTCCAGATCAGAGGGAGTGTTTAATGACAGCTTTGATGTCGTTGTCTCTAATCAAAGCCAGACTCAGCTCAAACAAACCATCTGCTATCAGCGCACAGACAGCAGACTGATAATCCCCCCACCTCTGCTTACTAAGCACCTATAGCGAATCGAAACGGACATTCTATCTGCCTCCGACACTGGAGCAACAATACCTCAATCACTTGAGACTTTTAAGAGGAAATTGCTACTTCAAGGTTTCATTTTTGCCACCTGCAGGAGGTCAGACGAAGCTTGAAAACAAACAAAGTACTAGACTGGGGCTGCTGCACTGATGATGAATAAGAGACTGGCTGGGAGTTTAATGGTCCATTCAAATACAATACCAAGCAGAACTTCATGATGATGTATTTGCATGATTCGCCCACTGTAATGGTTTGGCTGTCTGCGTTCAAAGAGCCAATGAGCATGTTCGCCAAGTAATAATAAAGACGTTTGCTTTTATCTAGCAATCTGCACACACAGCATGTGGGTGATTTAGAGTGAAAGTCAGTGCAAAGGCTCAGATTTATTATCAAACATTAGAAAAAGTTGATTTACATTTTTGTAATGCTCAACAGGAACTCCAATTGTCCCCCTTATTTTACACCATATTCCCTCCTTTAAGTACTGCTCTGATTCTTACCACTATGGATACAATGCCAATTGTGACTATAACATTTGTCTTGATCTGATGATGGGAAACGGAAGATGATTCGTGGCACTATGATGCAAAAGTATAACTCTTTATCAACAGCAATAGTTGAGATTTCACCCTAGAAATAAATTGCTTCAGTTAGAGCAAAGCTCGGAGTATTTCTCCTGACTCTGTATGCAGTTGTGCCATTTCTGAAGGCACCTGAAGAATGTAGAGCGTTCACACCTGCTGCCAGTTTTTCAACAATGCCATGGCCATGCTGACTTGCTGCAGTGCCTTGGGCAAACCTTAGCTGCAAGCCCCCTCTGACCCCCCCCTCCAACTGTTCTGTGAATGTTGGATTGCCTCTCTACACTTCAAGCACAATGCCTGCAGCCCAAGAAACCAAACAATAACCCTACACTGAAATACTTCCTGCCTCCAGGTCTCTGGAGTGTCAATTACTTAAAGAGGGCCAATTATGCTTTTTGGTTTTTCCTTTGCTGTAGTGTGTTATATAGGTTTGTGTGCATGTAAATGGTCTGCAAAGGCTAAAATCACTATGAAACACTTCCTCTTCTATTGGCTAGCGCTCGAACACATTGCATGTGATTTGCTAAGGCAGGGGTCGGCAAGTAAGTTTGGCCTTTTAGAGCCTGCGGTGCCGGCCGTCAGCGAACCGAGCCGGCCCTTGACGACCGGCCGTTCTGTGATTTTCCAGATTCTACAGATGGCCAGTCCGCCCCTGCTCACAAACGTATTAAGATCCAAAGCTTTAGTGCGTTTAGAATCAGTGCTGACAGTCTCTGTTGTAGACCGAATGCTTCTCGTTTTGCGCCGTCCCGTTCAAATGACAATCACATTTCCATGCTCGCGCCAGGGGGTTACAAGGCGTCTTGTGCTGCATTCACTTGCACTCGGATATTAGGGATTTTCTCTCATAAATGTCCGATGAGCCAAAACTTTTCTTTCAAAACAAAGCCAATTTTCCGGGCCAAATATTATTGCTGGCCCGTGGGCCGCCTGTTGCCGACCCATGTGCTAAGGCAGGGGTGCCCACAATTGTTTGGCTGGTGAGCTACTTTTGAAATGACCAGCTCACCGAGGTCTACCAACCAAAAATAAAATCCCAAATGGCAAGGGTTGCTGAATAACACGTTTTATTTATACATGGGATAATAGGGCTGCAACAAACGACTAATTTGAATTCTGAATGTGGTGCACTTTTGCTAAATGTTTGGACAAATTGCTCGTGTTACCGCCCTTACATGCTAAACACTCTTGGCAACGAGCATTGTCCACCTCAAACGGGTAACATTTAACCCCATCTTGGAGCGCTTCTCTCCGCCATCCCTGTCGTGTGTTGCTGCATGTAGCAGCTGCGTGTGTGTAAACTGCCCCGCCCCCCTCGCACACAGACGGGAGAGAGAGATCTCGTCTCGATTGGAAAGATAAAAAATACACCGACCATAGACGCATTTTTTTTGTCTTTTTGCATGTTAGAAACGAGTTGGCGACACTAAGACTGCGAGATAATGTTTGTGTAGCAATAATACACCTTTCTCTTTCTCAACTCGCTACTCGGAGGGAAGTCGCTGTCATATGCCTTGTGAACACTCCGATAATGCCTCTCCACGTTACCTTTCTTTGGCAGAGCGACGCTTGCTTTACAAATAAGGCAAATAACCTTTGAATGTGACATCACAACAAAATATTCTTCCTCCCATTCTGGGTGGAAGTGGTATGTTTTTAGCTTTTTGCTCGGTCCCGCACTCATTTTTTTGTTTGTCTCTTTAACTTAATTTGAGTTTTCCCGGCACTTGACTGATTTTGTATCGCTTTGCATTCTGGGTTAACATACTGGAAAGCGATAGGTCGCTTTTTCTGTCAATCAAGTAAACTCCTGAATTAAGCATTAGAGCAGGGGTGGGGAACCTTTTTCCTCTCAAGGGCCATTTCAATTTTTTCAACATCCTCCGAGGGCCGTACAAATGATTGACCTCTGCTTAAAAATCACAGCACATTCATTTGGCCTTTCTTTCATGCTGTGCAAAAAAAAAGCAACCTCTTAATCCAGATATCTTGCCATGACTCGCGCATGCATTCACGTGCACGGTTGTGGCATGACCACCAAACAGAAAGATATAGACACAAGATGTGTGCAAATGTATTTAGTTTCCTATCCATGGACATGATTTAAGTGGGGGGGACCTAACCTCCTCTAGGGGGGTCCGGGGGCTTGCTCCCCCGGGAAGATTTTTTTTAAATATTGAAGTTGAAAGCATCAATCTGGTGCACTTTGGGAGCAAAATGAAGAGATCTATGGAAACATCTCTCAACACCCATATGAAACAGAACTGTAAGCAGATTTACTTTTTCTTTATGGATATTTTACAAATCCCTCTCCTTTCAAACTGTATTCTTGTTTATTAATAACAACTTTTTTTTACTGTCATATAGTATTTTATACCTGTTTACTTTATTATCTTGTTTTTTGATAACTATAATGATCATATAAAGATGTGCCTTTACCTCACTGGTTGGAGAAAAAGCTTCTTATATTTGTTAGCATAGCTAGCTAACCAGATGCTAATAATAAAGTTATTGACTGTATGATCAGAATGACAGATGAACAGATCGCCACTGGGCTTACAACTAAGACACAGCCACGCAAAAACTGCAGCATGTGTAGCCTACGGACTTATGGGTACTGCAATTTTTTTGAAGTCCCGGAGCGGCGTTCTGGTGCTCTCCGTCAGCACTGCACCCCTGTCAGACGAGACATATACCACGTGATGACACGTTAGGCTCGTGTTGTGTTCAAGGACCATGACCGTTGCCAGGAAAAACAGGCACTCGGTTGTTTAATTATTATGCGGTCTAGATAACTTTAATTTTTTTGCGTGTTTATAAATTACCTCGAGGGCCAAACCAAATGGTCTCGCGGGCCGTATACGGCCCGGGGGCCGGAGATTCCCCACCCCTGAATTAGATGATCAGCTTTGGTAACACAAATCAGTATTGTTACCGAGCCTGATAATCTATTGACCTATCTAAGCTTAACATTATTACAACAGTAGAGTAGGCCTGGTTGCAAACGGGACTATAGGCAAACGTGTTTATAGCATCATGCTAAGTTAGCATTTAATACCACAAACATTTTTACCACATACAACTATTATTTACTTTATTAACGCTTAACGAGGTTGGACAGTCGATGGTGTACTTTGATAACGAGACAATTGTGTGTTAAGAAAAATGACATTACAATAAATATAAACATGCATCTCTGGAAAATACTATTACCGCTGTTTCAACTTGTTGTTCGGCCATCGTGAAAGAACGAATGACTTATTCTGCGAGGATTTATAAAAGCAGCTGGAATCCCTTAAATTGCATTACTGCCACCTACAGTATGTATTTCTGCTGAGTGTCATTCTTCTATTGGATAAAAAAAGTTAGGAAACGCCCCCATACGATCCGCCCCTATACGATCCGCCTCCTTGCAACGGTCTGCAGCCAGACCCATCTCGAATTAAGTGGCAGGGAGGCCAAGGGAGGAGGGATCAAACCGTTTTGTCTATTTTAATGGAGCTGGATTTTTAATTTTTATGAATGACTCGCGATCTACCAGCATTGCCACCGCGGTCGACGTACTGGGCACCTCTGTGCTAAGGGATGGGACATCTCCAAGAGGTTGACCAATCAGAACAGAGCCGGCCAGCTAACCAATCAGAGCCGACTGGGCTCTGGTTTCAGACAGAGGGGGAGAAGAGGTGCTGCAGCACAGGCAGTATGAGACAAATAAAGAGCTTTTTGAACATTAAAGCATGGAATAATGTCACAGTAGACACTAAATACAATGATGAAACCTGAACACTTAGATGGGGACACTGGAGGTGGTCAGCAATAATTATAACCTTTTTCTACAACTATCTTACAATAATGGCCACTTTATTGATGTGCAATTGGTTGCAATTAAGCCTGTTTTTACCCTCACTGTCATGCTTTCTTTGTTTACTCTGCACTCAACTGCTCCTGTCACCTGGAGTGTGCAGGTGCCACACCATGAATGCAAAGGGGGGGCTGCTCTTCAGACAGAGAGGTTGCCGCTGCCACCTGCATTGTTTTCCCAATGACAGACCTGCTGCAGCAAGGAGAGGACATACATTTTTTTTTAACTTTCAGTGTGACCATGGCAACCACAGAAACCACCGCCAAAAAACCAGAATCAGGTTTATCCGATTTCAATTATATACCTCTCCCCTAGAAGAATATAAGAGCAAAATCAAAATCCTGTTATCCTGTGTGAAACGATAACATTTTGTTATTAATATGAGTGACTAATATGGCAGCAGAGTGTGGTGTTCAGACTGGTGGGATCAAAGATAGCCTGGAGCCACAGTTTTCTAATAGAGAGGTTGTAAGGCAAGGCAAGGCAAGTTTATTTATATAGCACTTTTCAACACAAGGCAATTCAAAGTGCTTTACAAAAAATGAAAGACATTAAGAAAATGGCATTTTAAATCAGTCATTAAAAAGAAAAGCTAATAAAATAAACATTAAAAGAAAAAATACATGGATAAAAGTTACAGTGCAGTTTAAGATGTGAATAGTTCAATTAAAAGCAGCGACAAAAAGAAAAGTCTTTAGTCTGGATTTAAAAGTAGTCAGAGTTGCAGCGGACCTGCAGGTTTCTGGGAGTTTGTTCCAGATATTTGGAGCATAATAACTGAATGCTGCTTTACCATGTTTAGTTCTGACTCTGGGGACAGGAAGCTGACCAGTCCCTGAAGACCTGAGAGATCTGGATGGTTCATAATTTAGCAGGAGGTCAGAAATGTATTTTGGGCCTAAACCATTCAGTGCTTTATAAACCAGCAGCAGTATTTTGAAATCTATTCTTTGACACACAGGAAGCCAGTGTAAAGACTTCAGAACAGGAGTGATGTGATCCACTTTCTTAGTGTTAGTGAGGACTCGAGCAGCGGCGTTCTGAATCAGCTGCAGCTTTCTAATAGATTTTTTAGTGAGACCTGTGAAGACACCATTACAGTAGTCCAGTCTACTGAAGATAAAAGCATGGACAAGTTTTTCCAAATCCTGCTGTGACATTAGTCTTTTGATCCTAGATATATTCTTTAGGTGATAGTAGGCTGATTTAGTAACTGTTTTAATGTGACTGTTGAAACTCAGGTCAGAGTCCATGACTACACCTAGATTTCTGGCTTTATCTGTTGTTTTGAACATTGCACACTGAAGCTCAGCGCTAACTTTTATACGTTCTGCCTTGGCTCCAAAAACCATTACCTCAGTTTTATCTTTGTTTAATTGGAGAAAGTTCTGACACATCCAGTCATTGATTTGTTCAACACTTACTCAGTGTTTGAATTGGAGCATAGTCTCCTGGTGAAGTTGTAGGGTGCAGCCTGGGGAAAACTAGAGTAGCCATGTGTGAATATGCAGCAGATACAAGCACTTTTGCCTTTGGACATTTGATGATCGTACATACAATTATGTATTTTTAAGCCTACTAAAGCTTTGAAGGTGCTTTTCAGCCTAAATGTAAGTTCCAAACAGTGCGTCTGTGCCTGCAGTTAACCAAATAACTACATTAATTTGGTCTAAAATATGATGTGCTTTGGTTTTCTCAGTATGGCCCAGCCCTACTAACCAAATAACACACAGAACAACTCAGGAAAACATTAAACTGGTCTATACCTAAAACGGCTTAATAACAAAACACTTGTGTGCTTGCTCGTATGTCGTATCTGCAACTTCTACTAATAATGTTCAAGTGATATTAGCAGTGCAGGATGAGTTTCAACGTACCAACGAGCAGAGCCTCCCTCTCAGAGTTCACAGGACTCAGTGGATTTTTCTCCTGAGGTCCTTCCTTCTCCTGACTGCAAGACACCACTGTTGACACTGTGGCTTCCTGCAAACACACACACAGACACACACATTTACCTCCAATAAATCTGCTAACTTTAGGTTAAACTTGTTTATTTTCTCCTCAGCCACAGTCAAACAGTGGCTGAGGAGAAAATAAACAAGCTTAACCTAAAGTCGATGCATGGTACGTAACAGAAATACAAACAGGAGTGGGAATGAACACATCAGAAAGTTTCACCACCAACACATTAATACGGAGAGACAATGAGGATGAGGATAATGAGGCGGGGGATTTTTATCTGCCAGCAGTCATATTTCTGATTTTCAAACACACAGAACCAAAAAAGAGAGGTGTAAGAAGAGGAAATGAAGAGACAGGAGGTAGAGACTAGGAAGGGAAGTGATCAAGCTGTTTGTTTCAGATCGCTGACAGTTGGCAGAAAAATGGGGGAGGCATAACAGAAGACTTTTTGTATGTTTGTTGTCCTACATAGTGTTGTGAGTACTTTTTCCACTCATGGTGTGGAATGCCTGGTGGCCTTTTTTCCGTTTTTAATCTATCCATAACACTCAACTGTGTGGGTGTGTAGACAAACCATTTTCACTTCATGACTTCCTTTATTTCCCAGCCCAGTTGAGCCTGGGTGATTTATTCAATGACAAATCCAGTTACAGTGAACCGGATGGGCCTGTAATTATCTGTCATGTCACTGGGAGAGGAAGTCAAAGGAGGACAAAAGGGAGAGTAAGGACACAAAACAATATCTGCAGAGGGGTGGGGAGTGCTAAAGCTTTTTCCACTTACGCTGGTTTGATTAGCGTTCTCCTCGCCACCTCTGTCATCTTGCTGCGACTTCTCCAACTGTGGCACATTAGAAACATGTGAGGAAATGCCAGAGAAATAAGCTAAGCACTAATGTAGACAGACGGGGGGCACAGCATGGTGTGCAAAAACAGACAAACACGGGAATTGTTTATTTTTAGGGCAGAAATGTGCTGATTTTGAACGAACAAGGAAGGCAAAGACACTGAACTTCATGTGGATACAATTAACTCTGCTATTAAAATGCGTAACAAGGAAAGACTTTGTGTGATTTCCTGGGAATATATTAGTGTGCAGGTTATTACTCAATTGTTCAAGTAGACAAGTGGTTCTCAACCTTTTAACCCTATGGGCTAAAGTAACCCTACACAGAACCCAGTCAATAGACAGGATGTGTCTTTGTGCCTATCCTCTGTCTATCAATAACAGAAACTGGATTTAATCATTTATTTTACACATATTTACCCATTTCACTTGGTTCTATAATCTTTTACTTCACGTAAAAAAAGGAAATATGAGCCATGCCCATGTGGAGTTGGACTGTGGTGGCTGAAAGTTATAGGTGTGAAAATTAATATATTATACAATTATTATGTATTTATTAAAATCCGTAAACGCTAGCTTCCACACACTCCTGTGTTGCTTTTATGTTTTTTTTAACATTTACATTTGAATATCTCTGGGCTTTGGACTGATGGTTGGACAAAAGAGACACTTGAACTATGATGAGTATTTTTCACAGTTTTCTGACATTCTATAGACTCAATGATCCATTAAAAAGGGGCCACCCACCCATTTTTCATATGAACATCAGTTTGATTGTGGCGAAGAGTACTGCTTGTACCAGCTGTAAAACGTTCTCAGTGGCCCTGAAGGGAGCTTTCTGAAAATGTCATTGGAATTATTTTCGTTTGAGCTCAAGACATTTGGAGCCTGAATACAAACTGCGGGTTTGAAGAACAGGGAGTACATTTACCAGACAAGAAGTGTCTAAAAAGGGATGCTGCTGGGTTGCATTTTTGGAGCTTATACTAGGGACTACATTTCAATACATCTTCTAATTTTGACCACTTTTCTTTGAACACATCTCTGGAAATACCCCTGGAAGAGATGCAAAACTAAATCACTGTTGAATTCAGAAAGATAATCAACACATCAATCAAACATGAAAATAATCATTAGTGGCAGCTCTACCACTAATGTGGAAAAAAGACGATGGAGGCGTTTGTTGTGATCATAATAGTAATACGGTTAATGGCCTCAGCGACCTGTAATATGTGGTGACTGCGGGGTGACGGCAGGGTCTGTGACCGGTGAAGAATAACCAATAGCGTGAGGAGATCTCTTCAACATGACAAATAACCTCCAAGTAACTGCTAATCTTCAGTCAAGCCGACACCCAACAATTGATTTCTCTTTCTCCCTGTAATGAGACTGCCTCTCATGATTCATGTATGCCCACATGCAGAAGTTTAATTAGCATATTTCCCAGGGCTCACTTTTGTGGCTGCACATTTGTAATCAAACTCATCACCATTAGCGCGCTATTGACAACCCTGTCACTCCGGTTGATGTGACGGCAGAAACATTTGAGCTAATGACTAATTCTCCTCTGCGTTATTTGAAACCTGCAGTCGGCTCGTTCACCTCGAAGCAAACAGGCGACGCGGTGAGCAGCTCCCCACGTGGATTGAGATCTTCTCGCTTGTATTATTATCCAATTTAATAGGCGATTGAACCTGAGGCTCATTGTAATGACAGCCATTCCTCTCATTATACCGAGCCTGAATGAACATTAACAGACATTGGCACTCGGATGCTGGGAATATGGGACAACACCTGAAACATTAGTAAACATGACATGTCTAACAGAGAAAAATGACCCTTGAAAGTTGAAATTGTTTTAGAAGATTGTACATCATGCTGCAATGTATTTAGCAGTGTAGTCTTGCGGTAAAACAGCTCGCCTCTAATCAATTTTAGACAGGGTTTTGTTGGGAGAAACATTCCTCAACGTAAGCACAACATGTTCGCTCAAATAACAAATGGGATGTTGGGATGGATGAGTAATGTAGCAGGAGTGGCTCTAACTGATGATGTGGTCCTGTGTAAAAGCACCCGTGGTTTACAACTGAGCAATGTCTTGTGCAGGTTATAGCTCCCTATGTGGGGATCACACTATTACAGTACTGTAAGCACATGGTGATATCAACGTGAGATCTCCTGGCCTGTGCTGATGTGGCCCAATGGACAAAATGTTCAGGAATGAGAGTGCGTGATTGTCAATGTCACATAACATCTCAGCAAGGGGAAACTCAGGAAACAATTTGAATGTGGTAAACCGTACTCAATATGTTTCCACTTAGGACACGAATGGGTTTCTTCTGGGTCTTTATATGTGGTTGCAGTTAGATGAGAGGACACTTTAACTAAAAGGAGAAACATCATTTAAACACATTTAAAGGAAAATGCATGGATATATATTTGTGTTTCTGAATTTGATGTGAGACAAACACATTATATTTTGTTATTGTATTTATGTGGCAGGCTTTGTATTATTTGCACTTTCGATACAAGACAGCATGCTGTTGCACCAGCACGTCAGTCCTTATTTTGTTCAACACAGCAACAAGAAATGTGTAAGAAAAACTCATTCAAAAGCCAACAGAGGGTGCGTTGGGGGGGAGCGGGTATAGCATTGAATGTTTTGGACTTATAAAGTCACTGATAAGTTCACATTTTTTCTAGGCCAACTTAAAACTAAACTCACATGGCTATATGACAAAGATCTTGTTTGCTGTAATACATTAACAAAAATAAATTCCTACGTTTGTCTGCAGGTAATTTGATTCTTCAGCAGCCGCAATTACACAAGTCAAATGGATATCTTTCAATCTTGGAGTCTTTAAATACAGAACACACCTTTTATGTTTCAGAAGACAGTGTTTCTGTTATGAACTGCAGTCTCATTTAAACTTAGAATGTCTTTTTTCACCTACATAATTTAATAAGGTATCCATCACTTTTCAGTATGAACAGGAGGAATGATAACAGCAAGCAAACAATGTTTCTATGTTCATATAGACGACTGTTTTATGAAAACATGTGAACCTATCCTGGATGAGTTTACATGCTGTAACGGCAAGACTTAATGCTAGAAGAGCCCGAGGAAAAATGTCCTACACCTGGAGCGTATTTCCTGAGACTGACTACATCTGTTCAGACTCATGATGACACTGATATGCACCAAAGTGAGCACTCACTATCGTGCTGTACAGCGGGGCGTTGCATGGAACAGATGGGGACACCAGGGGAATGGGAATCGCTGGAGGCACCAGAGATTACAGTTCTGCCGAAACTTTTGTTTGTTTGTTTTTCATTCATGGCCAGCAATCTATACTTAATAAAAAAAACGATAAGTACAACAAAAAGCGATAAATGATCGTTGAATGCTTTTTTTCAAATTCGTTTTTTGTATACTTTCGATTTTTCGAAGAAATGCCGTAGTTAGTCTTTCACTTTTTATCAGTAGTCTTTCCTTCTCACATTACCGAGCCTGAATAATGAACTAGGCAATGTTTTGATTACATAAGTAAAACGTTTTGGTGTGGAACAAACTAGTAACAATGATTTTAAATTGTTGTTGAAAGCCTAATTTCCTCACTACATGCCAATGTAGCCATGTAGTGGACAATAACAATGTACAGCACTGCAACCAACCATTATTTTCATTATTAAGAAGATGAAGATTACTTTAATTATTAATCGTTCTATCGATACCATGCAAGAAAACAGTGAAAAAAGCCCTGTAGAATTTCCCAGAGGCCAGGCTGACAATATAAAGTTCCTTCATCTGATTTGACTAACGCTTGAAATCTCAAAGATACTCAGTCTAATATTATATAGGACACAAAATACACCCACAAGTCCCATTAGACAAGCCTGAAGGGATATAGCCAGCTTGCAGTGATTTTGAAACTCTTTGTGAAGATGTGAAACGTTAATGAAGGTTTTTATGCAAAATGCAAAACAAGCGTTAATAGGACACTAAAAATTGTGGAGTAAATACGTTTACTACTCACAAAGGACAACAAATAGGCCTTTAAATTATAATTGGTAGAGTAGGTTTTTTTTTTACGAAATGCATAATTGTACAATACCATATGCTTATTGAAGGGAAATTATATTAAAGTTGCATTATTAAACATTTCTGGAGGGAAATTAGAAATGAAAGCATGGATTGTTGAGAAAGAAAGAATTGAGCTCCCTGGGAGGAAAATGGGAACACCAGAACAATGATTGAAGTTAGAAACTGTCTCTTCCCGCCGTGGTGAAATCATAAAGATGAAGCCATAATGGCTGTTTTGGGAAATCTGATGAGCTTTGAAATAAGTGTGTCGTCATTATCTCGACGCAAAGCTATATCAACTGTCACAATCCGCCCTTTTGTTTATTGATGATTTATTTCTTCAATATCTCTCATGCTTTGAAACTCATCTAGAACTAATTTCTTTCCTATTAAAGTGCAAATTAGATAGCGTTCACTTTGAAGCAAGAGGGTGACCAGGAAATTAACTTTCATTTAAGGCGAGACACCCCAGGTGAAGAGGGTAATTTTTTTAACTTAAAGGTATCAGCTAGAAATTTCTCCAGTTAATTACTTACAATAAGGCAATTGTCTTTTGTATTACAAGTTTTCTGAAATAGCATGTTTAAATATGCAAATTATCCATTATCTCATTAAATGTGCACATATTTTAACACATTTCAGGAATCGAAATCTGAACTTTGGATATAGCCAGATTCAAAATTCTTGTTTCATTTTGTAGTCATATTAGTATCAAAGGCTTTTACAGAAGGGATATTGGATATCTCTTTTTATCACTCCATAAATCAGAAAATACTGTCAACAGCCCTAAAATATCCATTTTCGCCATGTTTTTAGGTATACAATGTTGTATAATTCAGGCTATGAATTATATATGAACAAACCCTTCTGTAAAAGCCTTCATAATATTGATAGGAATATAACTGGAAGGTTTGGTGTATGTACGTGCTACTGAAGTTGAAATTTCGAACTCAGAGTAGGAGAAAAAACTCATTTTGAGAAAACGACCTTTAAAGATTGCAGTGAGGCGCTAGCTAAACCCTCCTGTTCTTTGGATGACAGCTTGCGCATCGACGCACTCCGTGAAGGTATTTCATGTTCAGGGTCATTTTTTTTTTATATAACCTTGCTTCGTGCAAGTGACAATTGTTGTCGTCTTCTCTGTGAACGTTTTTTTTCGCCGTTCTTTTGGCATTTTGAGATTTCAATTTCTAGCTGAAAGCTAACCAGGAAGTGTTTTAGCACACCACGTGACGCATCTGAACGAATCACGTTGTCAGAAATTGACACCAGCCAATGAGATTTTGTTTCTTGGTTTAAGACCCCTTTGTGCTTTCACGATTGGTTGCTGATACAAAGGAAATGACCATATTTGGATCCGATGAGATTGTGCAGGAGAGACACAGCTTTCCAGCGATACCTCTGTTGACATGGTGCACACAGCGGTCGCGGTACTTTATGTTACGTTAGAAAGCTAACTTTTGGTGAATTTAGGAGAAATCTACAGACGCAAATAGACAAACTATAGTAAAATAAACACTTAAATGTGTATTTTGTACGTTTTCCTTCCAAAAGCCTGAAAGAAAACATGTTATGGAATCAAAATAGCACAAAATCTCAAAATTGACCAGTACTTGAAAAACGATGTTTTTGCCTTCCGTGTCTCGCCTTAAAGCATAACAAGGAAACAACCTTTTTTTCATTTTGAGGAAACCAAGATAATAACAGAAAGTGTGTTTTCCTTCACACTAACCTGCACTATGTCGGTGTTTTGCAGGTTCAGGAGGCCTTCCTTCAGGTTCAGCACTTGGTTGTTCAGCTGCTGCTTGTCCTCCACACTCTTCTCCAGCTCTGCCTCCCGCTCTTTCAATTCTTCCCTCATTTTTAACAGTTGCTGCAAAACACAGGGACAACAGTCAGCCATTAATGCTACTGTGAACTAACTAACCGTGACAATGTTAACCTCGTACGGCACTGAAAGCAGAGGAACAATCAGCCATTTGATTTATTATTATTATTATTATTATCATGCAATCCCTACATCGGCAATTAGAACTTCTAGAAAGCAATTACACTCCGACGTGAATTATACCTTCAATAAACATTTTTAAAGAGAAAGCAATCATTGTATATTATTCTGTTTTATACTCTACTGTTCAAAGGCGTTGAAAGAGGATTATATTCCCCATATCCTTTGCTAATAAAACACCACATTCTCTCTTGATGTCCTTTATCCTTGCCTTGGTTGACACAGGAACTAGTGTGTGAAAAAGCTTTGATAGCTCAGTTGTCTGCCTAACACAGATGAAAGATTCTCCTCCCCTCCCCCCTCCCCCCCCCCCCGCTGCGTTAATTTCAACAAAACGAGAGTCTGGGAGTCGTGGGGGGTTTGCAGCCAGGAGTTTTCCTCTGTAAAGCAACACATCACGTTCCTATGTGTTACGGGCACTATAATTCACAAACGAGGAAACGGGTTGACGGGACACGCTATTAATACTTCATTGCAATTTGTGTGTCTGCGTGACACAACACATCCAGTTTCAGTGTCTTGAATTTCATTTATTCAGCTAATCTTTTCACAAATGTAAGATGGAGAGGTAATTACTCTGTGTAAGCATTATGTAAGCAGGGTCATAATGGATTCTCTTCTTAACATGAATCAATCTTAATTTCCATTACCTGTGACACATAGCTAAGTTAGCACTTGACACATTCCAGAATTGCTCAATTGAGTCGTTTTTCAGTATTTTAAAAGTGAGCTTTAAATCGTTTTTGACACTATAAGGGTTGTTCTTTTAAAAGGTGGAAAGGTTGGCCATCATGTAAGATTTAGTGAAAAAAGAAATGAATGCGACCAAAATCACGTGATCTCTGTCAGCAGATGAAGTTTGCACAGGAAACGTAACTGTGTGGATGTTATAAAACGACTTCATGGTTTATAGTCCGTGTTGGAGTTGTAATCCTTCCATCTGCCTATGCAAGATCATGTTATCGCATTGAACACATCAGAGCATATGCTACATGTACGTTGTGGTACGATCGTTTCCCCAAGAGCTGCACAGCTGAAGGTTTAGTAGTGGATTAAAGACAAGTTGTGTGTGCAGTAAATGTGTCCTGTGATACCAAATGATCCATACATTTTCTCAGTGGCGTCTTTTAGGTGCTTGCACGTATCTTTTCATACACAATCTGACATGTTGCACAGATGCATTGTAGTATTTAGGGACATTTTCATTTGAATAAACCGTTAAAAAATGTTTTATAAAGTTATTTTTGAATAATTGTTTGTTCACGTGACTACATTTTGAATTTCCAGTTACATAAGTTCTTATTTTCTCAAATGTATTTATGTCAGCAATTGAATGCCTGGCTCAGTCTTGATAAATGTTATAATATATGAACGTTAATACAGCAACTCCAAAATATATACTGAATAATATATATGTTTACAATATCCAATAGTTTTTATAATCTTCCCTTTAATACACGCCTAAAATTGTTAAATAGCTTTGGATTTGTTCCAGGAAGTATCTGTGCACTGTTCGCATCAAAGCTCTCCAATCCGAGTAAAACCCATTCCAACTGCAAATAAGCTTTCCTTTAACCAAAGAAAACCTGAATATATTACTTTAGCAGCTCTTCAGAAATGAGCTTCTCCTGACAGCTCTACTTTTCCACTCAGCACTCACTTTTAAAGTGCAGGGTCATGAATAAATGACTGGTCGGAGCGACCTTGTTCTTAAATAGCGACAAGAAGGAAATAGAGATTAAACTCATTGTTGGAGAGATGATTGGCAAATGTGTGTGTGTGTGTGTGTGTGTGTGTATACCTTCTGCATGCCCTGCAGAGCCTGCTGCAGGAAGCTGAGCTGCTGAGAGCGTGTGTTGTCCTCCTCGCTGATCATTGGTTGGTTCTTGCCTTGTTCCTGTTTGAGCAGCTCCACCTCGTTCCTGTAGGCGTCCAGCTGGCAGCGCAGAGAGTCGTTCTCCTCCTTCAAGGCTTCCGCTTGGGAAACACCTGCAGAATCATACATAAAGTTCAGAAATCCGTATGGGAGTTGGTGTTTATTATGTATAACATACACAAAACATTCTGGTTTAAACCCTTATACCGACATATGCAATATTCCTTCTACGGTGCTTACATACAAAATGCTTATTCCACTAATCCTCCCGTTTACATGCAGCAGTGCATTCTCTGATTAATGTAAAACAAGCTAATGATGTATGTTGTTCTTTACGCCAATATAGTTTTTTTTTAATGTTTCTCAGCTCTGGGGAACTGAATGCAACCATAACAGCAAACACCTTTAAAACAACAACAACATGCAATGGTCCTGTCTTTATCTGTTTGAAAGAACTGAGGGGATCAGAGACGCCCAGGCCATTGTTTCTAATGATCTGCAATATTGTAGCACAATTTTCAGGTATGTGGTCTAAGACACAAGTTATAAATGACTCTAAATCAAATAACTTGCTCTGAAAACTAGGATATTTTCTAGTAAGCTCACCCAAACCTTCCACAACAGGCTATGGTTTTTATAGAATCTTTTAAATTGGGAAATTAGAAAACATTTGTGTAGCCTCCTGCTCTCTCCCCCTTCACAAATCTATCGACTGCGGCCTGCACACAAAAGCTAACAACCCCACAACCGGGAGCGGATTTCGATTCAGATGTTGCTAAATCCTGCAAGGTGCCTGTGACGAAGGTAACTTTGTCAATGATGGCTTCGGGCCTTGCATATGTGCACATGTTTATACCGTTTATATTATTGATTGATGTAGTGTTTATTGTATTTTATTGTGAAATGTGTTCCCCTTTCCCATGTCTGTTGCCATTGATTGTGTGCACCTGGTGCTCTGTGGTGTCTCCTCCCCCCTCACCTGTGTCCTGTTGGGTTGATTGGGTTGGGCATTTAGGCTCTGGCGTTTTGCTGTTTGGGAGATAGTGTGTGTGAGATCCTTGTGGCTGCAGGCTGTGGTCAGGGAGAAACAGCAGGATTGAGGCTGTGTGTCATGTGTTCCTGACTTAATAAATGCCCACACCGGGTTGTATTTTGGACGTTCTGCCTCTGCCTCCTTGCTTGGTCGGGCCGCTCAATTGTCAGCTTCACAGTGCCCAAGGAACCATGTTGACAAGCTCTCTGTAAATTGTTATTTTACTATTCACTCGGTGTCACATAAACTACTGAAAGCGGTAATAATCCCAGTGTCCTGTCCAATAGCTCTCTACTGGACATTTGACCTGACCTATTGAGCAAAGAGAGGAGACAGGGAGAGTTACTATTGTATGAGACCTGCTCAGCTCCAGAGATGTCCAGTTTTATCAGCTTTGCTCTCCTCCTGTGGGCTGTGGGGGGAAGCTCTTTGGGAAAGTGAAATACTCTGACTGGACTGAGGAGATAAGACCCATCCTGTGCGTGTGAGTGAGTGTGTGTGCTGCCTGCAGTCTATCATGGAGGACCATTGGCAGTGTTAATGAACTCTCTCATTTGCTGGCTGTGTGTGTGTGTGTGTGTGTGTGTGTGTGTGTGTGTGTGTGTGTGTGTGTGTGTGTGTGTGTGTGTGTGTGTGTGTGTGTGTGTGTGTGTGTGTGTGTGTGTGTGTTCACACTGCGTTTGCGTGTGCTTTTTCTCCCAGCGAAATGAGGGTTCGAGGTGAGAAGAGTATTGATCTGAGAGCCTCATCAACTTGGTGTGAGGGGATGTCAGACGCTCGGCCAGATTTGGAGCAATTCTCTTTCTGTTACAGAACAGGCAGCGCTATCGACCTGCAGATATCCGTGAGTGTGCACGTCCACACACACACACCTGCAGACAAACAGTCAGGCATACAAGCGGTTCTTTTGCTTTATATTCTGTGCATGAGTCAGTCGCATAGCATCGATTCACTTTTTAAGAGGCTGCAGTCATAACACAGGTGTTGGCAGCAGGCACGGTTGACGTGTAAACAAGCCCCTTTGTTTAAAGGTTAGTGAGCAAAAATGGGGTGTTTCAGTCAGCCTGTTAACACAAATACTGAGAAGTGTCACATTAACACCTATCACCTCAGCCAATGCTGCAGCATCAAGCCAAATGACAGCTCTTTGACAGCGATGCTAATTACTGATAGCTAAATAGCAAGGTTGCAAAAGAGAAGGGGCTGAGACGACGACAGCATTTACATATATTTGCATGCTGATTACAGAAACTGTCATATTAGCAAATGGCAGAGATCAGACTGATTAAAAGGCAAGAAGAGAGTTTGTGAAGAGAGCATAACACAAGACGAGAAACAGCCTTACATGCAGCGGTGACGATTACTGCATGTTGCCCCTGCGACTACTCGAGATGTATGGGTTATTGTAATGGGGGTTCAGAGATTAGGAGCACAGTTTGTGTTGCTTCAGCAAACACAACAAAGCTCCTTCGAGGGAAAATCTGAGGATGGCACTTTAGCGGAACCCCGATCTGAAATTACATAGCAGCTGGTAGGCGTGGATTGACACACACACACACACACACACACACACACACACACACACACACACACACACACACACACACACACACACACACACACACACACACACACACACACACACACACACACACACACACACACACACACACACACACACACACACACACACACACACACACACACACACACACACACACACACACACACACACACACACACACACACACACACACACACACACACACACACACACAACCAGGGTGGACTGGGTTGGATGTCATTAAGTAGTCATGTTTAACATCAACTCAGTAAGTGTGAGTGGTGTCAGCATCTTGATGTACTTTGAATCTGTTTTTTATTCATGTAGAGTTGTCAGATGCTTGGTGGATGATTACTGTCATTTCAGTCAAACACAGCTGCCTCCTCTGAAGATCTGGATCACTGCTTGGCCTGAGATGTTGACAGAAGTGTTGAACCGACAACATTTGCATACCTGAGTCCTCAGAGTCCTTGCTGTCGGGGGGGTCCTCCATGTCATCGTCCGACATCTCCATCTCCTCCTCTCGCCGTATACCCATCAGCTGTTCGCTGTGCATGTTCCTGATCTCCTGCAAAACACAACCAATGGAGGGCCGGGTCAGCACTTGCAAACACTCATGGGAGATGCACGTTTTAACAGATGCTAGTGGAAGAAGGATCGTCAATGAGGCAACTTTATTGGTGTCGTTGTTATTGTAAATAATATTTGTAACAGATCACTGCAGAATAAAGGAGTGTGTACGAAACAAGGTCTCAGAGCTGGGGCTTAATTCTTCCTCTGGCACAGTCATAAGGCAGATGGTTGCCCAAATATAGCCAGACACATTTTTTTTACTTAGCTGTTCTTGTTACTAGGGAAAAGCATTCACATTCATACAGCTAAAATACTTGATCAGTGTGTGACACTGGCAACCACAACTTCTGCCAAAAAGTGAAACAGATGACACTGATTCAGGACGACAAAGAATTAAATGTGTCTTAACTGTGTGTATACTGTTCATTATGTTTACTGTTAGTGTTTTAGAACCACATTTGGAAACCCACAATAGCTGTAACTGTAAAAACCAAATACAACAATTGCCCCTTACAGGCAGAATTACTAATGATTATATCCATCTGGAGATCAGTAACCAGAAGCAGGTTTTAAAATTATTTAAAGATTAAGGTCAAAACGCTGAATTGAATTAGCTGTAAATTAAACCAAACCCTCAAGGTCTGTGTAAAACGCAAGACAAATACAATCCTTGTAAAGCTTTACACACAGCAGACAGACCATTATCAGACAAACCACGAACATACGGTTGGTGAGTATCTGGGGGTTTTTAAATAACATTCAGCTTTCCTTCCCTGTTGTCAGCAGATGTTTCAGCTACTGCAGTACACAGTATCTCCATTAAAAAACAAGAGGTCGTATGACACTGGAGCCGGAGTATAGAGAGCACAGCTAACGATGCTGTTAAGAGACACACAATCAATCTCTTTTCCATTCAGAGGGTGCAACACGGAAAGACCACGGACATCGAAGTCAGGGCCAAACGTCCATGTAAAAATGGGTGGCTTGAAGAAGTAGGGCAGAAACTAATGATTACTTATTATCGAGGAATTGATTCATTGTTTGGTCTATAACAGTTGAAAATGCCCATCCTAGTTTCCCAAAAATCAAGGTAATGTATTTAAATGTTTAGTTTTGTCTGTCCAAAATCCTCTATTTGACTAATTTGTACAGCTCTAGATAGAAGTGAGAAAGTTGGGCTAATGCTTCAAATGTCCCTTACATGATATCTCTAAGGAACATGTTGTGACTACACAAACTGATGAAAAGATAATGAGTTATGTCCTGTTCCTGGCTATTGAATTAGCTATTTACAGGCTAATATAAATAACACATGTAACCTTATATAGCAAGGTGAGCTAGTCAGCAATAAGCCAACTAGTATTTATTGTTATTATTACACTGATTGAGCTATCACAAGACTCCATACAACCATACTCATTGTTAGTAACCTCAGAGCTTTAGTATAGCCACCCATGATTCATTAAAAAAAAAAAAAAGACACTTGTAAACATATCACCAGGAGATAGAGAAACAAGCTCTCTATCAATGAAACTGAAAAACAATCTGAGGGCAAGAAGCTGCAAGAGTAAACAAACATACAACCATGTGTCAGCTGACGTTATCAGCCTGGGTCCATGGCAGGGGTCAAACAGGTGCTCTTCACACACAAGCACATGCAGACACACAACCACGTGGTGTGTATGGACTACACAGTGCACAGACACACATCCACTGCTGACAAACAAGCACGCACACAGTACATAAAAACACTGATAGAGGGAGGCAGCTGTTGTCTGATTCTGCAGCTACTCAACGCCGCTGCCCGCTCCTCCATATTTCACCTCCAGGCCTGAGATTCATACTGCATATACAATACGACAGAGTGAAACTGGCTGCCTGTTTGATGATAAACTACCCCCCTGAGAAACACTTACTTACCTATGCTCTTTACACTGACCAGTGGCTGCCAGTCATTTTCACTGCAGCCTTTATGATCAATGTGAGAATAAACTTGCTTTGAGCAATATTTATATTTAGAATCAAATCAGACCCTGTAATGTAAAATAATGAGCAGTTGTGCTGACAGTACCTGGGAATTAGCACCCACCTCTGCAGCTCTATGCAGCTTTCTGACACTTTGAGCCCATTATTTTTGGTTTTCTAACCTTCACACAGAATGTATGGCTGGGTCCCGAAGCTCTTATTACTCCCACATATAAAACCAAAGGCAGCGGTTTCCAGCTCTGACAGGCTGAGCGTGCTCCAGCAGCCCAGCGGTAAATGACAGAGAGCTGAAGTAAACAAGTCGCTGGTGGGGAAATTCAAGCATCAAGGCAAGCCAAGATTCTCAAATAGTTTTTCAGTAGTTGATGGGAACCAAACCAAAATGGTGAATACATATTGGACTACTTCTTCATCAAATGGTTAGAAACATGACTCAGACAAGACTGTTGGATGTGGATTTAGGCAACTGTTAATGGGCCTGTGGTGTAACAGGGCTGCATTTTCTATGGGTTATCACTTTCTAATGGATGTTTTTGTATGTAAACGTATACAAAACAATACAGCAACCGTTAACCGCTGTTTCATGTTTACTGAAGCTTTATACCTGCAATGCCTGTTTTTTTGGAGTCCATGCTGTAAATACGACACCTAGGCCTACATATCAATGAAAGTCAAGGTCAGTCCAATATTTACTCTCTTCAAGGTCGGTTTTTCCATTTCACATCTCGGGGAAATATCTGTCTCTTTAGTTGCTCAATGGTCAGCTATGTTCACCAGCAAGTCAGTGACTTTGATTATGTTGGCTGGCATGTAATTCAATCTACATTTTCATTCATTTTACAGGGTTCATACAGCTAAATGCAAGTTACATTTATGACTTTTCTTTAATGCCACTTGGAATTGAATTCAAGACCAGCTTTCTAATAACGAAACTGGAAGGGAAAAGGTAAATATTCCCGGTTAGGGACAATTTTGCGCATATTTTAATTGTAACATTAAACATTAAAGGTCTCCTATTATGCTATTTTTAGGCATATGGGTCTCAGATATATAAAAAACATGTCTGTGACGTGTTTTGCTCAAAATACCAAACAGATCATGCATTTTAGACATCCCTCATATCCCTCTATACAGCCCTGTTAGAGAACTGTATGTTCTGGGTCCTTAGCTTGAAAAAAAGAAATAGAGGAAGGGGAGCTAATGCCTGCTCAGAATTCTACCGGCAGATACAGCTTAATGCTGCCGTGATTAAACGCCATATCATGTTCCAAACCACATCAAGGATTATTTCTGAAACAGTATGGAGCTGAAATGTTTTTTGTCTTGCATGTTGACTACAAGGTGAGTTCCTTTTTTTATTTCCTGCTTTTTTACACATACACTCTCCAGTACAGGTTAGCTCTGAGTGTTAGCGATGCTTGGTGTGCCATATTGGACAGCTACGTACAGCAATCCAAACAGGATATTTGACGTTCGTATACTGATCTAATATCAGAGTTTTGTTCTTGAATCAACGTTTTTTTTAATCTCCCTTTTCCAGGAATCTCAACAGGAAAAGTTTGTCCAGACTAATATATTTCTAATATTAAATAAATGAAAAATAATTCACAGTTAAGAATTAGATATTAATTATGAATCCCCTAAATGATTGCATACATTTACAGTTTCTTATTTTTACAGTGTGAAGGCTGTCAAACAGAAGTTATTCTAAGAATGTACTTAACCCACTAAAAGGATTTATTCTCAAATAATCGGGAAATTACGTTGTAAAAACAATAACTCATCTCTCTCATTCAGATTAATGCGGTCGTTTTTTTTTTCTTCTTTGCGAAACGCCGCTTTGTCAAATGTCCTGTTTGGATTGCCGTACGTAGCTGTCCAATATTTTTGAGGGATATATTTTTTTTTTTAGCCACTCAAGTGTTACCTCACCTGCTATTCAATGGTCTCGGCTAATGCTCTACTGTGTATAAACTCCCATGAAGCCTAACAGGCAGCTGCACAGAAAATACAGACGCAATTTGGGCAAATGCTGAACCAAGAGCTTTGTGTCAAAATGACTTAATCTGTCTCACACAACACACACACAGACCTACACACACAGAATCAAAAACAGTGTATGTGGAGACACGCTGAAAAACTACCAAGACTTTTTGAACCAGTGTGTCACTAAAAACATTTTTTTCATACTAATGTTTTCTTAGTAAGGACATACAATGCAGTGAAGTGTCCACACACTGTGGTCTCTTTACTTGCATCCATGCTCCACTCCCTGGTGCATGCAGTGTGTATACAGCCTCTTTATAAAGGAAACAAGAAGAAAGAACAGACAGATCCCTGGAGGCCTGATGAAAACACTCTGGTATCCACAGAACAGATTTCAATACTTCCTGTCTCAGTGTATATATAGAAGACAGTGATTCTCCATTGAGCATATCCTTTAGGGACCTTCAAGGACTGACGAGGGAATGGACAACAATACAGAAGAGGTTTACGGACGTCACACGATCAGACATGCACTCCAGCATTTGCATATACACCTGCTTCCTCCAGCTTCCTGCCTACTCATCAAGTGTGTGTTAAGAGACCTCCACAAAGCTATTATAAGGAAAGGTTTTAACAAACAGATGGGTAAAGTTTTATATTATTCATTATTTATATGATTCTGCAGCAAAAGTTAAAATTAAAAACAACAATTTGGATTGGCATCACCTACCTTTAAAGAGGAGTTTTTGTACAAGATGAATGCTGCTTCACCTTTAATCTCCTTTTTGTTTTTAATACTGAGGTTCAAGGAAACTTACCAATTAGATTTGATCTTATATTGTCCATTAGACCCAGGACTGCACCACACTCCAGACCCTTCATTACAAACCACCCTTCATCATGCTAATTACGATCCATTCGGCAGAACAAAAATAAAAGGTAAGCAGGTACTTGATTATAAAAATGCTACATTTTAAGATGAATAACACGCTTTTATGTCTCAAGAATTTCATCATTAATTATCCTCTCAAAGAACATTACATGTGTTGTTGCAGGGGGAGAAGGCTTATACAGATTTACCTGTCTCCTGGACACCCTTAGAGATGGAAAACTCACCCAGCAGCATGTATCCAATTCACAGGGGAGGGAGGGGAGGTGGGGGGGAGGTTTTGACCTGGAGTGAGCAGGTACCTGTTCTGTACTTACTGTAACAAGGAGTCTGCTCTTTTGACTTCACCTATTTTGCTGAAATCGAGTAAAAGTATGTAGCCCTAATATAAGCAACTATAATTTTTTTTTTTTTACAATGAGTAAAGAGAGAGACAGGCGTTGAACAAAAAGGGATAAGGTCTATTTTTCCATAAATCACGTGAACAACAGGATGAAATCAAAGTGTACTAACCTCTGCTTGTTTGCGCCACATGTCCAGGTTCTTGCGCTGCGCTTTGGTGAAATGGTCCCATGCCTTTTGTTTGGAAGCAGCTTGGAATACAGACACAATCTGTTCAACTGTGGCGGGACGCAGGGAAGGACCAGAGACCATCCAGAGACACAGAGAGAAAGAAAGACAGAGGGCAGGTGGGAAGGAGCAGAGGAGTGAGAAAGTGGAGTCAACTAGGGATGTTAAGCACTCTCTGTGTGTGTGTTTGTGTTTGCTTATACACGTGTGTGTGCAAGTGTGGGAAATACTTACCAGCTGATGCAAGTGCATCAACTCGTAGATGGTTGGTCAGTTAGGTCCCACGCGCAAACCTTAAACAAACTAAATAAATCATGCCTTTTTCCTACGTACATAAATAATATATGATATCCTACTTCATATAGAAAAGAAGAAATGTATGAGCCAGTGGTCTGGCTCCAGGAAGTACAAACAAGTTTTGATGAAATTGTCTTGACGATAATTGGATGAATTGCATCTAAATTAAGTATTAAAAACTTTTACTTTGAATTTTGTTGTTAAATTCTTTGTTGTATAATCAAATATCTTTAAAACTAATGACATTTCTAATCAGGCTCAACTTTACTTTGTGTGACACATATTATTAGTTATAATGCTAAACTAAGAGAGTGAATGTGGCAAAACAAACATTCGAAACATCAGGGTGTTGACAAAGACATTCTAGAGATGTTAGCATGGATTTCTTCTTTAACATTTATTTAACAAGGGACATTTTGCAAAGCAACAATAAGCCGCCCAATAATAACCTTTTCACTTTAAGCGTGAAACTGTTGACCACTCTGCAGCTTGACTGCAGCAGAAGACTGTTAATAATCTTGCCCAAGGACATCTCATTAAAGTAACATAGTGTTCTCTATTCAGGATTCTTCAAGCCTCAGTAGTTAACCCTTCAGTAAAGCTGGATCTGCAAATTGACAGTGTAGAAACATAACACTTAACTGAGCTAAACAAACGTCCTTTATTAGGAGCAGACCTTTGACTCTGAGGTATTAAACTATTCATACATGTGATGTGTATGCTGTCAGGGTTGGTCTTATTGGGTATTGATATAGTCATTCCCCTCTCAGCTATCTATCTGTTGTCATGTGAGTGGTCATAGAGGAGTGTATGGGTGGTCTTTGTATCCCAGAGGTCCTAATGTACACAGGGGGGGGGGGGGGGGGGGGAGTCAATATCACTACCAACTAAGTGTGTGTGTGCGCGCTTGCAGAGTGAGCGAGAGAGTGAACAGTACAGAGATCAATAAAATCTTCCCAGAACCCTGTAATTTGATGGAGCAGATCGATGATGAAGGCAGAGAAGAGAGGAGATGCTACGGACAGAATTTCAGGCTTGTGAGCTTATATGCAACAAAGAAGTTCAAATAGAGACTCTGCAGATTATCTTTAAAAAAATAAAATATTATTCTAGAAAGGCCAAGATGCTTTTAAAGCCTTTCAAAGGTATTTCTTCAATGCTTCGAGCACCAATAATGGAATCTCTGCTCCTCCGTAGTATTAGTGCAGCAGCAGAAGACTGAGAGGCCACTAACTCAAAACCAGGGCACATAAAACCATCTGCATGGCTACACATCATCGGGATTAAGTGACAATATGTGCGATTTGCGGGAACTGACCTGTAAAGGTGACGTACTCCATCAGAGACAGACATAAGTGGATGGCAACAAAAAGAAACGAGACTGGCCGAATTGATATGAACATACTTGTAAACGCCCTCACATGAGGCCAGTCTCTGTGATATCATTAATATGACCAGCAATGCAGCAGGAGGAGGGCAGGGTCATGAATAGGAAAGTGTTTGTTTGGGCTGAAATGGTGGAGGATGGATAGCACTAACATCAACAACCTCTGTCTCTGTGTGGTTTATACAAATATACACCTTCCATCGTCTTCTGCATGTATTTTTCATCCAGAAATCAAAAACTGGGAACTTCATTTGATGTTGAAAGATGTTTACGTTCTATTTGACATGAATGTTGTGGGATATAGGGAGACAAAGTGCCGCAGACGGTGGTGTTAACCAGCAGCTGCACAGCCTAGGCTGTCAAAGGTGGATAGAAGAAGGCTTTTCCTTTGGCCTTTCATCAGCTGAAATGAGCCAAGCCTGCATTTGCTGTGTATGTTTGGCCTCCACAGTATTCATGCGATTAATGTGTTTGGCTACTTTCATCGAAAGAAAACATGAATACATATTCCACCACGGTCACATGAACCAGAATTTTTTTCCTTTAATGTTTCAGATATTTGTATCTAAGAAGTAACATGAGCAGGACGATGAATGCAAAATGTAGAGTCATATAACACTGTTAGGAAATACATTAAACTTACCTTGAAGCCATCCTCCCAAAAACAAACTAGCATTAAACAAAATGTCTTTCATGACACCTTTTTAACTCAATAACCTATAAATCCACAATGTGTGTCTTACTATGCTGTGCACACATGGTCTGTGCATGGTGTGAGAGTTGATGATGGGCTGTGAACAATCGGATACTTACGTTTTTGCAGCATTGTGAACTTCAGGCAGAAACATTCTTACAGTGTGTTTATGTAGTGTGTGTTCCTATGATAGGGAAACTTACACAGAACTAGAAACTTGGCCAAGTATGGATTATTATCCTCCTCCTGTACTTATACTGCACAACAAGGAGTATGACAAGTGTATGCTAGAATAAACTTTAAATTATAATCTATTTATTTGGCCTTTATACAAAAATGATAACAATGTTGTACACTTACAGTACATAGAGTATACACTTAATTATTCATCCAAGTGTGTGTGTGATTGAGAACCGACTCACATTGACCAACTATGCCGGCTAGAGCGATCTTGAACTTGTCTTTGGCCTCTTCCACCTCCTTCTCATGCTGACTCTTCTCGCCCGTCAGCCGGCGGATGTGGCCGTTGGACGCCTGGATCATGGAGTAGAAGTTGTTGGCGTTCCTTCGGTTGACTTCCCCTCTCTCCAGCCAGGTCAACAGCACATGCACTGCTTCAGGAAACTTGCCATCATCTAGCAAAGAGGTGAAGAAATAAAGAGTCAGGTTCTACACAAAGAGACATCAAAACAGTGCTAGGATACTTGAGGAAAGGATAACAAAACCGTGTAAAAGTAAGCAATACATTATACCCAAGGCTGTAAATTGTGAACAACAAAAAAACTAGGGATGCACCGAATATTCGGCCACCGAAAATTATCGGCCGAAAATGGTTAAAAAGGCCCTTTCGGCTTTCGGCCGAAAGTTTTAGCACCGAAAAAATATCACCGAATGTCAGAACAGGCTTACGTTGGTAACCTAACGTGTTGTTGTGATGACGTAATAAAGACGCGGCGACCATGCTCGCGGCTGGCTCACGGGGGGGGGGGAACATTGACCTTTGTCATCGAGATTGCCCTGAGCCTAAACAAATCGTATTAAATAATCTGATGACAGACTGTAAACAGAATAGCTGAAATTTTAACAAACTAAATAACTCAGTTACCTCTAATCATTAACCCATGTTTGTATCATGTAGTTAACTCTGTGTCTTGCTGCTAGCATACATAACACCTGACGTGGAAACGTTACTCGTGGATGGGGCTACAGAGCTGCTAGAAAGACGGTCGAACCCGGTACATTCCTCCGTCTGCATGCGGTGCACTTTTGCTAAATGTTTAGACAAATTGCTCGTGCTTACATGCTAAACTCTTATTGCACTTATGGTAACAAGTATTCTCCACATCGAGACGGGTAAAGTTTAACCACACCTCGGAGCGCGTTCTCTCCGCCATCTCCGCAGTGTGCTCCGCTGCATGTAGCAGCTGCGTGTGTGTAAACTGCCCCGCCCCCTCGCACACAGACGGGGGAGAGAGATCTCGTCTGATCGAAAATACATCATAGACGCATTTGTTGTCTTTGCATATTAGAAACGAGTTGGCGACACTAAGACTGCGATATAATGTTTTTTAGCAATAATACATGACATATATAAATGTACTGTATGCATTCAAAAGTGCTGAATAAATGTTTTATGGACCCATAATAGTGATTATTATTTAAGTTAAGTTTTGCCATAATCATGTCTATTTCCATAATCAGGTAGCTGAACAACATTGGTAAAAAATGTATACATTATATATATATATATATATTTCTATTAATCATTTTCGGCCTTTCGGCATTCGGCCAACTGTTTCCTATTTTCGGTATCGGTTTCGGCCAAGAATTTCCCATTCAGTGCACCCCTAGAAAAAACCAATGTGAAGAATAACATAAATGGCACATGAAGGTCACTTCAAATACATGCAATAGAAAGCCCTTTTTATTCTGTTGAGTGAAAAGTAGACCAAGTAACGTCTGGGTTAATTTGATCAAGCCAAAGTGATGCGGAAAAAAGATAAAACATCTACTGGAAAGTGTAGAGAACAAGGACAGGAGAACAAAAAGCCATCTGTGCTGTTGGATGAAAGGAAAATGGAGAACTGTACACATGACAGACTGACATATGCTCTGTAACAAAGAACACCTTCACAGACCTCAACGACACCTGAGAGAAGTAACAAATACAAAAATGGTCTAAGTAAAATGCTCTGCTGTGAGCTTCTTGTCATAAAAATGAACATTGGGTTTACAGTACAGGAGTATAACTGGCGTTGACATGTCTAAACCTTTTTTCCTCTGGGTGGAAGATTCAGGAAAAGAGTCAACCTAAATCTACAGCAAATAACCGGGATGTGTGTTTTCACAACAGCAGCCTGCAGTCTTCAGAAACAAATCCTTGGCTGAAACAACGCTGTGTTAGACTCCTTTACACCATGACGAGGGGGGGGGAGCTGAGAAAGACGCACGCAGATGGCAAAGAGGCAGAAAGTCACAGCCATTTTGTTATCGGGAAACTGTGACTGAGACCTGGAAGTGTCATTGCTTATTCAGCCAGAAAGTCGGCAGAAAGCTGAGAAGACGTGGAAACCACAGCGGGGAAGAGAACATGGAGAGGAAGAAGAGAGACGAGAGGACAAGAGACAAGATAAGGGAGAGGAGCATGGGCTGAGGGAAGAATACACTGATATACAATGTTTACAGCCTTTTTTAATCAACAAATGTCCTGAATTTGTTAGAACTGCTGTTAGTACACTTCCTGTAATGCTTTGTCTTAAAATTGGGTGGCTTCCTGCAAATGGACACACATACCAAACTACTTGTACATATTAATGCCTGGTTGAGATACCACTATATGTTCAAAGGTGTTACTTCTATACCGACATGTGTTACCTATGTTTTTGCTTTCATGTCATGCACATATTTGACTGTGTATGTTTTATATTTAGCCAACCTTTGATCTTGTCTCCCAGCTGGCTGCTCTCATGGTCGGAGTAGTGCACTATGGGAGGAGGGGAGGGGGGTCGGAAGAGATCGTCCTCTATTTTGCGCCGGTGCCTCTCCTCTCTGGCCAACATGCGCTGGTGACACTCCCACTCGTACAGGTCGTCTCTGGCCTGGGCGAAGTCCACGTGGAGGCGACCCGAGTCTTTTTTGTCTGTGCTGGAGCCTAAACGGATACGGTAACCTATGGCAGAAAAAAGCGTTATAATTAAAACAACTATAAAGGAGAAAAAAGGAGATGGAAGATAAGAAAAGTAAATATGCTGAGAGAAGCAGAAGGGACAGCAGGGAACTAAATTAAAATGAAGTAATTGGTCTGCTCTGACAGTTTGATGTAATTTTCACAATGTGCTGTGCATTTTGCAGCTGTGCAAATGCCCATGATATTTAAACATTAACTTTGACTAACTACATTTTTGCAGCTCTTAGGGTGGCTTCAACATTTTGGTCTAGAGACATTCAATGTGACAACTTTGGTGATCCCCTGACTTTTCCTCAAGCAAAGGGTTGGCATTTGTGTTAAATGTTAAATTTATGAGCTTCTATTTGAATAGATTTCCATGAAATTTGCTGCACAAAGTGATGTTCCCCTCAGGATGAATGGTAATGGTAATCATCTTTGGTGATGTAACGCTATCATCAGGTCAAAACCTTTAATTTGTCCACCACTTTAGTTTAGTACCAAATGGCTAAAAAAACAAACGACAATTACCCTCCGACTCAGATGTACAAGGCCTTTAGTGCCAGAATAACTCAAATAGTAAACATGTCAAACAATATACCTACATAACATCCACATATGAGCATTAGCATTGTGAGCATGGTAGCATACTGACGTTAGCATTCAGCTCAAAGCAGTGCTGCCTGACCACAGCTGTTATCATAGCTGGAGCATCTAATTCTTGTTATGAGATATTTGACAGTAGAAGAAAGAAGAAAGAGAAGAGAGGAGAGAAGGGTGACATGTGACAAAGATCCCAAGTCGGATTCAGACTGAGGAAGTCACGGTTGTGTGGTTTCTACCTTAGGACCACTGAAGCACCGCCACGCCTGAATGCCTCTAATTTTTGACAGCTATCAACTTCAAACTTCCCATTCGCACCTGACGGCAACCGTTTTTAATTAAATATTCTATATGATAATCAGCTAGTCTTACATCTTCTGGATTGCTCATGAAAATGAGATTGGAAAACATGTCTGGAGGCGTGGAGTCAACAGAATAGTAAAATAGGAAAAGAAGGAGCAGGAGGGCTGAAAGGTTCATGCATGAGCTTTACTGTAGGGTTTCACTAAGCAGGCTCTACCTGCCTCCACCCTTTCTCTTTATCCTGATGTGTAATCCCTCCATTTGACACCATGTACTGATAACGTAGAGTACAAACGTGCATCCTACTTCTGAATACACAAGGGGGACTAGAGGAGATAAATTACTGCTCTCGAGGCATTGAAAGGACCCAATATCCCTCATTACTCCCTCTTATACTCACTACTTCCTTCTCATCCTCAAACTCTCCTCCTAACTTAATTTTCACTAATAGCTGGTTGCGGATCTGAAGTGAAATCAGGCCCATTTTGTGATTTAATTGGTTGAAATGATCAGAGGGTGTTTGGGTACATTTGTGAGTGTGTGCTGTAGCCGGACACAGTAATGATGCCCAGTGTGATCCACTGTGAGGCCCAACACACTCATCTCACAGGAGAAAGGGGGGTAGATGCCAGTGCAAACAGGAAGAGAAATGAGCGAGAGTATGGGGGTTTCGACTTCAGTCTCTCTGCTTCAGGCTCCCAATCAACCACAGCTTCAATATTTCATAAGGGGGAGATCTCAATGTGCTGGGGCTGCTAGAGAAAGTGTCATTGCTGGGTACTGTGTTTGCACTGTGTGTGTGTGTGTTTTTGTGTGTGTGGGTGGGGTATTATTTATGGGAAAACTACACAGCCCTGTCATCTTGCTAATATATGAACCTCGGCTCCCACGTCTCACTGTGAGAACTGAGGCAGAAGAAATCCCAGGACCTTTCATTCAAACTAATTCCCACAAAGAAAAACACATTTGCACATGCATGAACACACACTTATGCTGGAAAATGCAACTGAAGCCACTGATAGGTTGAATAGGTTTTTCAGAGTAGAAATACACAGCCAGCACAGAGAGATTTAAGACTTATCAGCTCAAGAAGCCGCTGTGAAAATGAAGATTAGATAAGAAACAATGAGCTGGCGTCACATGGTTAGTACAGATGCTTTTTTTTTTTGACCTAATGGTCATTTATCATTTCTGTTTTGTGAGCCTATAGGCTGTGTTTGACCTGTGAGTGTCCTTTCCTATAGTGAGGCCCACACAGATGGGAAGAGGTCATGTTTGTATTTTTTCTGTGAATAATTTAATGATTTAAAGCCAACAGTTTTAATTATTTCACCAGCTCCCAATAATATGATTAATGAGCCGCAGTCTTGTATTTTAAATGCTCTTTCGTTTCGAGGCATTATTCATTCAAAATGTGAATTCATTTACGCTTCAAATTGTAAAATAATTTCTCAACGGATTTCTCTAACTGGATTTTAAGCTGTTACAGTCAGCAACGGACATGGTTGGAGATTTCTAACAAAAACTCACCTTGGGAGACTATATATAAGCCTTCATTGTATCTATAGTTTTATTTAAATCAAGGAACCAGATGATATATGGTGCGGTTGATCTTTTGCCCACCAGCAGAGTGCTATGACTGAACGTCACATAACAGTGATTATCAATCAATCAATCAACAACTTTATTAATCCCGCAAGGGGCAATTGGTTATGAGCAGCAGCTTATGTCATGAACACAGGCAGGAACATACAAGAAGAAAAAAAAAAACACACAGATACACCCGGGAGCAGAGATGTGAATAATTCTAATTTACACTATAAATAGTTCAAAGCATCACAATAAATAATAAATAAATAAATAATCAAGTTAAAAGCCTTTTCAAGAATTTAAAAGTTTGAGTGCAGAAGGGATGAATGATTTAGAAAAGCGATTAGTCCTTTGAGCAGGTAGAGCATATCTTCGCCCTGATGGCAACAGACGAAATTCATGTGAAAGAACATGACCTGGAGAGTTCAGAATGCTCTCTGCTTTCCGCAGAATCTGTTGGTTACAGAAGGAGTTTAAGTCTCTCTGTTTCACGCCGATGATCTTGGAGCAGGTTTTAACAATGCTGTTCAGGCTGTTCCTGTCTTTCAGTGTAAGGCTATGGAACCAGCAGATAAAAGAAAAACAAATAAGGCTCTCAATGAATGCTTGGTAAAAACGACAAAGAATGAAAGGCCTGACAGAGAAAGAGTTCAGTTTGCGAAGAAGGTGCATTCTCTGTTGACCCCGCTTCACAATACACTCAGTATTCACATCAAATTTGAGGTGGTCATCGAAAAAGGTGCCCAAGTATTTGTATGATGTGACAATTTCTACCTTGTCATTGTGTATGATGCACTCCTTAGGAACATCCTTGTGACGTCTAAAATCAATGATCAATTCCTGGGTTTTAGAGACATTTAAATCCAGAAAACTGTCATCACACCAGGAAATAAAATCGGCAAGAGCACCCTCGTGGCCTGATTCTGAGCCGCTAAGGAGGGACAAGAGGGCGGTATCGTCAGAGAATTTTACCAGGTAGCTGTTGTCTTGCATGCTCCTGCATTTATCAGTGTACATTATAAAAAGTAGGGGCGAAAGAACGCATCCTTGAGGCGAGCCCGTGGAAGTGATGACAGAGTCAGAGAGGTGTCCATTGACAAACACCTTCTGCTCTCTATTAGTTAGAAAGTTTAAAATCCATAAAACAAGTTGATCGGGCAGTTTAAAATGACATAATAGGCTCTCTACCAGGAGATGCGGCTGCATTGTGTTAAATGCTGAAGAAAAGTCAGCAAACAAAAGCCTGGCATGGGCTTGTGGCTTTTCAAGGTGTTTGTGGAGGGTGTGCAGTATAAAAAGCTTTGCATATGGGAAAATAAATGGAAGTTTTCCTACCAGGGGCCTACTGTGTGCCTCCATGTGTTCTTGCTTGACATTAAGTTTAAGTGCAACTGACACAAATACAATGAAATATCGTAACAATTAACACTTTCACAACAAGGTTAACAGTTATGACAGCTCACCCGAAAGGAAAAGAGCCTTGTCCACAGTGAACTCTTCTGCAAATCTGATATGGCAGAAGTTCTTCTTGCTTTTGCGTATGGCGACGATTTCCCCACACTGCCCGAAGACCTCCACGATGAGCTGCTCGTTGGAGTTCTCCGGCACGCCGCCGACAAACACCGTCTTACAACCCGGAGGGCGGTCTCTCGTGGCAGGTTGGGGGAGGTCTGCTCAGAAGTAGTGGGAAAAAAGGAAGAATAAAGAGTTATTTATCAACCATCGCTAGGTTAAAATATTGAGACAGGGCTGTAAATAAATATCCGGAATGATGAAACTGTGTGCACTCGCATTGATGTGGAGATAATACAGCTGAAATACGAGGTACACAAGAAATGATTCAGCTGCCTCAGAAGACTGAAACTCGATTTTGAGAATGAATTATGCTCTATAAGAAGCTGAATACAATATGTCCAGGGGCAGGAACATACGGTTATGATTATATCACAGCTGGAAATCATTTTGGCAGACCTGAGGAGCCGGCTGATTTCCCGTCTTTTGTTTTAACAAAAAAAAAAATATATGCCTTTAATTATTTTCAATGAAAGACAATTCGAATAGCAACAATGTTGTGAGACCTGAACAGAGAAACAAAACAAGAAGCAGCTGCTCTCTTGTACTGTCGCTCTTATACAAATATGTATTTACTCATACTTTAAATGCCAACATTTGAATAGTACTGCTTCCAACATGTTAAACAAATAACAAAGGCCTGGGTGTTTATCCTTTTTATATACACATTATACAAAAGAGGCATAGAAGTTATTAATATAAACCAGAATTTGAGAAAACTGAAAGACATACATACAAAAAGAAAGTATTATGTGGGTTACAAATATAAGGAAAATATTTTTAAGATAAATGGCACTGCAAAAACTGCATAAGGGAGACTCCTGTGATAAAGTATCCAATCCACACATGATGACTGAGGAAAACAAAAGCAAATACAAAATATCCAGAAGGCATAAATGACAAATAAATCCCCAAAAGGACCTGGGGTGTAACTCCACATCCAGGCAGAGAAGAATAAGAGCCATGTCACGCAACATTTAGAAAGAGAAACAGAAACAAATCTGATATCAACTAGTTTGAAAAGCTGACTGCACTCAATCAATCGGGTCATATTTTGAACATAGCACTTGACTGAAAAAAATGATGAAGCTTAAAGCATGAACAATGATAACTTGGACTAATATTCTCAGATCGTTTTTTGTTTAAATGTTAATATCAAACCCATTCCATGTTGGAAATGAATTCCTTTTCGCCACAAAGTGATTGCAAATCCTCTCATGTGGAAGGTCTGCTTTGCAGAAATCACTTCTTCTTCACAGATGAGTGTTGACTGATCTAATCTCCGATAGATCAGGCTTCTCATCCATGATGAATGTGATTAGCGGGGTCTATGTGGAGTGAACCGGCTAATCAGTGGAACGCTGAGGATGCTGGATTTCCGGATGTGTACTAGAAAGTCCTCAAAATCACCGGTACTGACACTCCCACCCGAGCAAATATCGATAATCTGGAAGAGCTGGAGTTAAACTTGGTGGGATACCTGAGGTGTGTCATGGGGGCACAGCTGATAAGCAGTAAGTGGATTGATTGAGATATCTTGAGGTCTTATATGGATGTAATCAAATGGATTTCAAGACTGGGCATTAATTGGTTGCAGTAATTAAGACTTTACATCAGCTTTTACTCACTATCACACAGTAGTATGGTCTAAAAGGGTCCGCACACTTGCATACACATTAAAATAAAAGTCTGTTCTTTTTGACTAACAGTTTTAAAGAAGTTGATCCAGTCTGACAGTTCTCTTGCCTCAGTCAGAATCCCAGATCTGGCCTTTTGGATGCCTTTTTTTTTACCCCCATTATTCACCACAAACATGTAAAAGCTCATACTGCCCGCTGCCATCTCTAAATAAAAAGCATTCCCATTCAGGACTCCAATTTAAAAAATAACTCCAGCTGTCAAATATTTGGGTATTGAAATAAAGAGACATAATACAAACAGCTGAAATGAGGTTCTGCAGCAGGGCGACTGCCTGGTGTCATTCATTCATATTGAACAAATAGACACATATTCATGGGATATTGAGCAGTGAAAACAAGAATCCAGTCATAGTTTTATTCTGTTTAGAAATATTTATCAGCTCACAGTCCCCCCGCTGATTCAGCCACTTTCATGCAGTACTCTGCTGCAAAGTAAACTTTTAGTCTCTGAGTCAGAGCCAGCACTGTCCCTCACTTTTAACTTTCTCTGCCTCCTCTTTTCTTTTAAATGTGCCTGGGAAAGCCAAATATTGACTGGAGTTTTGTTCCTTGAAGTCCTGAATTGGTGGATTAAACTAGTTTTGAGTTAGGATGGACAGAAAAAAGCGAAAGATGCTGCAGAAAAAGCTTGCGAGTGCAAAGAACGCTTCATTGGCAGAGGCAACAAAGAGTTCCCAAGTGACCTTTTCAGTGCATGAGTGTCTGGCAGAGACATGGGGCGCAAAGAGGACAGAGGACAGAACGGGTGCAGTTACATTACATTGCATTTAGCTGACGCTTTTATCCAAAGCGACTTACAATAAGTACATTCGACCAAGAAGATACAAACTAGAAGAAAACAGAATCATATAAGTAGATCAGGTTTCATAGAGCCAAACATTTCAAGTGCTACTCAACTAGCTTTAGATAAGCCAGTCTTTTGTTAGTATATAAGTGCTTTGTTAGTAATTCTATCGCTCCAAGTGGAGTGGAAAGAGATGAGTTTTCAGTCTGCGCCGGAAGATGTGTAAGCTTTCTGCTGTCCTGATGTCAATGGGGAGCTCATTCCACCATCTTGGAGCCAGGATAGCAAACCCACGTGTTTTTGCTGATGGGAACTTGGGTCCCCCTCGCAGCGAGGGCGCAACGAGCCGTTTGGCCGATGCAGAGCGGAGTGCACGTGCTGTATGGTTTAACCATGTCCTGGATGTAGGAAGGGCCAGATCCATTCGCAGCATGGTAAGCAAGTACCAATGTCTTGAAGTGGATTCTAGCAGTTACCGGAAGCCAGTGAAGGGAGCGGAGGAGCGGCGTGGTGTGGGAGAATTTAGGAAGGTTGAAGACCAGACGAGCCGCTGCATTCTGGATGAGCTGCAGAGGTCGGATGGCACATGCAGGTAGACCAGCCAGGAGGGAGTTGCAGTAGTCTAGGCGTGAGGTGACGAGAGCCTGGACCAGAAGTTGTGTCGCTTTCTGGGTCAGGAGAGGACGTATCCTCCTGATGTTGTAAAGCGTGTATCTGCAGTGCAGCAGTAACCCAATGTGTTGCAAATTAAATATAAATGTTTTGCAATACAAAGTTTGTTCTTTGTTTGTAGTTGCTTAGAACAGTTTGCAGGAGAGAGATAATTCTGCTCTCCTGCTGTGATACTGAACCCCACTGTTTAGCACATTAGGACATTTTATGCAAATGCAATACGAACAAGATTTCAATGAACTATTCATGATTTACTGATTGAATCACAAGAAAACAGGATATCTTACAATATATAAAAGCATTTGTTAGCAGACCTGAGTGATTGCCTGAGGTCTTCCTGCTTCTCATTTGCATAAAAACACAGGGTGAGGATAGAGTGGGCAGATTTTGCAGGATCAACTAAGATATAACAAACACGCTACGCTGCTGTCAGGCAGAGCTTAAAGAGGTTTTTTTGTCCAAATTCTGACTCGATATGTCTGTCACTTTGAGTAACCTTGAAACGGACATTTCAAGGCCGATCATTTTAAAATGCAGACAGAGAAAACAGAGTAGAGGGTTCAGGGTAGAGAAAGTAAATAATAAACCAGAGGCGACATCGGCTTAAAAAAATTAAGCATCATATTATTATAATATTTCTTCCAAATTTGTATATATTCAGGATTCAAATATTAAAAAAATAGGGCTGACCCAGGCTTCAACTGTTGCCACGGTAATCCAAATACGTTTCTTTTTTAATGCTTCATTTATTTTGTTCTGTTTTTTAGTTACATTTTTACATAATGTTTGTTATACTAATCCAACCTTATTCATCGTACACAATCAAAATGAATTATTATTTAGTAATTTTCAAAGGGATAGCGCTGAAGTGGAAGGGGCAACCCAACTTCCGGTTTGAAGCAATTAATATATTTTAATATCTCTCACTTAAGCTTTTAGAATTATATTTGGGACAGCCCTTGCAAAAAAACATATTACAAAAAAATACAAAACCACATCAAACTACATTGGCAAAACTCTGCACAATGTGTACTTTTAATCTTAAAAAATGACTTTATTTTGGAACATAATGAAACATTGACTGACTGATAAGCTGATTTGTCTGACAAGTGACTCTGTATAAATACAGATGCTGCTGTAAAGCAAACAGGCCTGCCGTCAGCGTGGCCACCCACTGGTCTGCTACACTCACACAGGTCATCACCATCCATCACCTCCGCCGGCTAAACACTTTTTTAAAGGCGGAGGGGCTGCCACACGAAGAGGCTCCAGTCCTCCAAGGGCTGTTATTCAGAAGATAAACTATATTAAGAAACACTCCACTGTTTAGTCCATTCACGTCACTCATGAACACAAGGCAAACATAAAGATTTATCAGGGAAACAAACACCATTTCCAGCACGCCAGGACTTCCCTATGTCAAGCTAACAGTCCATTTGTCAGTTTTTCATTTGGATCTTTGTTGACTGATCCATTTATATCTTTTCATAGTCAAGCTTAGATGTCTATTTTAATGGAAAACAACAGCGGATGAGCAGCCTTCTTCATTAAAGCTTAATGTATATGTGTGCATTTGCAACCCTGAGACACACTGGTACTCTCATCAAAGCTCAAAAGAATATGTTTCATCCTTCTTCAAAGTTAATTATGAAATCTCTTTTTTAGACTGCCTTCAGACATCTGAATAAAGTAAGAGAGACAGAACACAGAGTTTGATGTTCAATTAGAGTATCAAAGTGAGTCCACGGGTCCAAATGTTGAGTGTAAAGTCTTTTAAAGCTGTATGAAGGTGCTATCTCCATCTTAAGTGCTGGATAGGTGAAGGTGAAAGAGGTTTAAGGTGCATGACTGAGGAAAAATGAGGGGAAAGAGTGGGATGATGACACACTTAGGGTAAAGATATACACACTGAGGGTAAAGATATACACACTGAGGGGGAAGAGGGAGAGAGCAGGGTTGTTGGCGCGCAGCTACAGGTCAGTGAGAGAGGAGGCGGCACGTTGTGTCAGGTTGAGTGTGTGCGGCTAGAGGGTAATGACTACTTGTGAAAGACAACATATGCACCTTGTTGCCTAGACACGGGATGCAGCCAGCATCAAGGCTCGTTTCCTTTTGTTATGGCCATATATACCGAATAACCCTCAAAACCATCTGCATCCATTTTACATCTCCCATTCAGAGCAATATTTTTCGATTATAAAACCAACCGGGCTGTTGTATTACTGACCCCACAGTATCATTCTATAATGTAACAACCCACATATAGAGTTAGCTCAAAGCAGAAGTCATCTGTTTATCATTTTTCAAGAGCTTTGGCATGGCATAACATATAAATTCTAGCTTCTCAAACTTGAATATTTTCTAGTTTCTTAATCACTGTGGCATCACTGTTGGTACTTATTTTGGGGATATTTGTGCTATCTGCAATGGCGACTTTTAATGAACAGTTTATAAAGACAATATGGTTATTTGCAGCCCTTAAACAAATGGCAGAACATTTTTTAATTCTTCATCTTATAACACTTTTGTCTTCAAAACTCACCTCGTTGCAACCAAAAGTACTTTTAAAAGCATGCAGTATTAAATAATGACACCTCTTTTCTCAAATCAATGTTCTTCTCTAATATCTCAAACAGCTCCATCGTCTTTGTTTACACAGTTTACTTGACACAGACGCTTAAATTATCCCATAAATTAACACTTCATTCACAACTACATTTTTTATGTGAAATACTTTTTCTGCTCAGCTCCAAAGCTTAAAGGGGACCTCTAATGCAAAATGCACTTTTTGATGTCTTTTATACATAAAGATGTGTCCCCGGTGCGTCGGGGAACTCACGCAGCGTCAGAAAATAAAACCCTCTTTCTTTTCCTCCGTTCCCAAATCTCTGAAAACGGGGGTACAACGGAGCTGATCCAGATTTGCGTCCGATATGAGGTAATATGGTCGGTGCATGTTTACATTAGCATTGCTAACACTCAGAGCTAACCTGTACTGCACAGAGCATGTGTGTGAAGAAGCAGGAAATAAAAAGGAATTCATCTTGTGGTATAACCAGCAAGAGAGAAAGCCTTTGAGCTCCATACTGTTTCAGAGATAATCTTTGATAATCCATGATATGGCATTTCATCACGGCAGAATCTGCCGGTAGAATCTCCCGCATGAGCTCAGCCCCCTCCTTTTTATTTTAATCAAACTTTTTTTTTTAAAGCTTTATACCCCAAATCAGCACTTTTGAAACAGGAAGTGAAATAGAGGGATATGAGGCATGGCTAGAATGGGTGATCTGTTTGGTATGTTGAGCAAAACACTTCATAGACATGTTTTTTATATATTTTTATATATCTGAGACCTATGCTATTGCCTAAAAATAGCATGATAGGTCCACTTTAATGTCAGCCATTAAAACATCAACTTTGGAAGGAACCATGTGCCTCTTTGTCCTATCCTTCTATAAGTCGTCCACAGCTCTCAGCATGTACAGGTTGTTTTTGACTGCAGAGGTTCACAGACATCCTTCTCTCCAGCCATGTCCTCCAGCTCCCTGAGGACATCCTGAGATATTTTCAGTCTAAGTAGGATATATATATCTTTACAGCATTTTCTGGGTTTGACCCAGTGTCTCCTTAGAGCCCGACGTGCCTGGAATATATCCTCGTCGATGCGCCCGGGATCCTGGGGGGATGCTCCCTGCTCCTTAAACGCAAAGAAGCAGCAGTAATACAGGAAGTTGCTTCTGGAAGTCCAAGCTCCTGATCCTGTCCCAGAGGATGAACCCAGACACCAGGAATGGAAAATAATCACAGCTGGTTGCAACCTCAATCTCAGTCTTTTGGGAAGGACGATTTGCCTTCAGGCTCAGTTCCTTCTTCTGCACAAATTCACCTGTTTGGATCCCGTGCCTGCTCTAGACTTTGCATGTAGAGAAGCAAATAATCCTGACTGCTTCACATGTGGCTTAAAACCAACACAACAGAACTACTGTACATTGCTGCCTGGCATGAAGCAGTGATGCAATCCTAAATCAACCAGAGAGGGTTTTACTATAACTAAATTCCATCTACATGAATTGTAAACCAATGCATAAAACAAACCAGTCTGTTTGTCTTTGAATTGCTTCTAGTCCGGACCCTTGCCTTGGAATTTTTAGAGATGCTACAAGGAGCTGCTGACTACAGTACCCACAGACTGAGGTGGATGTTCTTTGAGGGCACAACCTTTTCCCAATGGCTTAGTGTACAATGTGGAGCTGAATCTTACACGGTTATTTTACTTTCATGAGAAGGATCAAGCCTTGGCAGTTTTCCTCAGATGTCTGCCTAATAAAAAACTTGGCTTGGAGATTAACTTTTTTGTGTCACTGAAATAGGTGACAGTAAAGAAGATCTTAAGAAGAGATCAGATCAAAAAGTGAGTGAAGTGTAACTGGGACAGAGGAAAAGTGGTAGAGAAGGTTGAAAGTTCAGTTTGAAGAGGAGAAATGCCAACAAGTAAGTGTGTCCATGCATCACTAAGGACACAGCTTCAGTTGTTAGGGCACAAAACAACATTTTAGACTTAGTATTGAGCCTTGATATTAATTTTGTACTTATTTGTATATAGGCCACTCAACACAGATGTATTGTGTCATAGAGTGATCTTGACAGGCTCTAATGTTGTTGATCTGATTCCTCACACAGCCTCAGGGTTTTATTGACACAAAGTACGTTGCTCATTTACCTAAAGAAACGCCAATCTCAATAGACATTCCTAACTTCTAATCAGCTTCATCTTCCACAACAGTATTTAATGAGCCACAATGCACACAGCAGACAAGCAAGCACATCTGAAGAAAAACCGTTTCATACGTGTGTGGTGGGATCAATCAAAAGCAAACCCCCCACTTTTTGTTTTCTAACACTGGATAATTGGAAGGTGCAGATGAGACAAATATAAACAACAGCTTGAGCAAGGCGCTGAATGCTATTTGTGTGGATGTAAGTGCAATTCATGTTGTTTAGGTTAATCGCTGGGCCAAAAGATGAGAGAAACAAATACAGAGGAAAAACACTGAGGAACAACACGATGATTGAGGTTTCCTATATTGAAACACCAAGACAGAACACATTTTCAATAACATTTTTGGTTCTGATATATGCTACAAAAGCGTAATCTCAAGTCTTCGCTGAGATCTGAACAAATATATTACATTCTGACATCTGCCACAACCACACTCATTTGTCAATTCACCTTTCTTTTTTTGCATGCAGGGAAAATTGAGCAGATCTTTTGGGAAAATATGTCAAATGTTTAGAGCTGTTTGGATGTCGTCTACAATATCACAGATAGTATCATTGGGTTTTAAAATGTTGGACAAACAACCAATTTCTAAATGCTGCCCTTGGCTCTGGAAACTTTAAATTGTGTTTTTGTTTACAGGAACCACTTATTAATAGATTTTATGAAACAGTAATTGTCAGGTGAATTGATAATGACAATAATCGTTTGCTGTACCCCCAATAATATAATGTGACCTTAGATACATCACAGCCACAAGTCAAGCTAAATTAACAAAACACCTCTTCAAAACTACTTCGCACTTATGTATGCTTAGGGAAGACAATGATATAGTGAAAGCCTTCTAAGGTACATTGGACCCTGCCATGGTATTTCCCATGTGTAGAAGCTGTCTCCAAGGTCCCAATACTGTTATAATATAACATGTATAGGGCCTTGTGATATGACTCATGATGCATGCAGACACTGTAGTGTAGGATTAACTTGATTTGACTTACTGGGGTTGGGGGGGAAGAGGGTGCAGGTCGTGCAGTGGATGATCTCCTTGACAACTGGCAGATCCTGGGAGAGGGGATTGAAAACCATACCGAGGCCGGGCATCATGGGATTCATGGGGGGGATTCCACCCATCATGCCAAGGCTGGGATCGAAATCTGGAAGCAGGAGAAGAAAAATAAATTAGATCACAAAGCTGTTCGTTTCTGGGAAAGAAGGGAACACCTACACGGTAAGATTTAAATACAGACTTGTTTTCAACAGCTCACCTTTGGTCGGGTATCGCATAAACCTGAACAAAATCTTTTAAATTGTGGACTTATTTCATGCCAGCCTACTCATTATCGAATACACAACCATTCAGAGATCAATCATCTCATAAAAACATGAATAGTTGAAGAAGTTTCTCACCCTCTCTGTCACTCATGCTGTTTGACTGATGACCTTTTAGATATATACACAGTTGGATGTAAAACCTGCGTCACAGAGAGGCTTATATTTACAATATTGATTTACATTGTCCATGGACACACACACACACACACACACACACACACACACACACACACACACACACACACACACACACACACACACACACACACACACACACACACACACACACACACACACACACACACACACACACACACACACACACACACACACACACACACACACACACACACACACACACACACACACACACACACACACACACACACTTCTACCAAATATGCTTTTATGTGAGCACGCCTCCCAGTATGGAGCTTTTTGAAATGGAAATGATGGAGCTTCCAGCATGTGCCTATGTGTACACTGTCACCTCCAGAGGATTTGTAGTTGACAATTATGCCGCAGGGTGTGTAATGTTTATGCACCTGTGTGTGTGTGCATGCATGAGCACGGCTCGCTAAAACCAATCCTTCACTAGAGATTATACACACGCTGTAATATACTAGACGTGTAGTAGCATTAATCTGAACCACAAGGAAAAACATTACAGAAGGCGTTATAAGACGCAGTTGATTAAATACAAATTATGAAACTATTAAATAAAGAAGCAAGAATGACAAGTTGAATCTGGGAGTACTCACAGCCATTTATTCTACCTTAATAAATAATAGATTAAAATTAGATTAACAACAACCAACTACATGTTCTTTATAGAGGTTTTTTTTTTGTGTTTCTTATATTTTCCCTCCTCATGTTTTGAAACATGGCGTTCAAACATTAGATATAATGTTCACTATACTTTAGTCCAGTCCAAAATCACCCTTACCTGTATGAACATATTAATAAACATATAGTAGAATTTAAAACCCTCAGAAAGTGAAACAAAACTGACCACATTTTTGTTTCTCAAAATGTAAAAAGACCTTGCTTAGAACTTACATTCCTGCTGCAAATAGTAAATATCCTGTTTATTGTGATGTTCCTTTTAGACAGAGAATTACAACAACGCACATTATACGGGTTCCACTCCTCCACACCTTTTTTAGTGTTAAATAGCAATACATTCACTGAAAGAGAAATAAAGCGGACAAGCGAAAATAGACACTACATTTCCTTACAGGCAATTTCCTCTAAAGAGAGAGAATTGTGAATTCAATTACATTCATTGAACTAGAATAGGGTTGGAAATATGCACATAACAGAGGACTCAGAGTATGTCCCTGGAGCCAGAGAGAGTGCACTGAAGACGTTTGACTGATAAAAATGGTGGATGGACGAAAAAAGAGGAAGAGACTACATAGGAGAATTCTCTTTATAAGGGAAATAAAGAGCTTTATTAAAAGGGAGAATAGATGGAGGCTATGTGTTTATTGATGACCTCAGCATTAGTCTCTAACCAGGTGTCTGAGTGAGAGGAAACGGGTGATAAGAAGGACCCTACTTGCCAGTCGATTGATGGCTTATTCTGCACGTTAAGGTGAACGAAAGGAAGATGGATAGCAGGAAGGAAGATAAGAAAAGGGTGGATGGAAGATGTGAGGACGGTTCAATAACCAGCCTGAATGCCACACACTTAACATAGAAAAGGGCTGAGGCAACAAAACAGAGGATACATCAAGAATGCAGCGTTGTGGGAAGAACAAAACAATACAAAAATATCTATGGATTTGTGTTTCTGGGAAATCATACTCCATTTTCTCCTGAGCCAATGCTCTACTGTTCCTGTGGTAGAATTAGTTAACATGCTTATGAGTTAATCTGTCAGAGATGGATGCAAAGCAAACTAGATTTCAGCTCACATGGAGGAAATGATCTGGTTTCATCAGGGCATGGGTGGTGCAATTTCACTGCATTGCTTCTCGTGTTCCCTTGTGTGTGTGTGTGTGTGTGTGTGTGTGTGTGTGTGTGTGTGTGTGTGTGTGTGTGTGTGTGTGTGTGTGTGTGTGTGTGTGTGTGTGTGTGTGTGTGTGTGTGTGTGTGTGTGTGTCTATCTCAGTGGCGAGCCGTGACTTTTATACCTAGGCCCTCTGACCCCCCTTCCCTCGAAAAAAAAGAAGAGATATTACGTCACAGCGTATACTTCAGCGGAATATCAAAACAGTGGTCCGGGGTGCAAAACGCATCAATGACAGCGACCCTCTACCACACAAAACAACATCATTTATATAAACACCTATCATGACAGGCTCCCACAGCCAAGTAACAATTACAAATGAACTAAGTCGGCACGGCGGCCCGCATTGAAAATGACTTAGGCCTACCTTTGATGATAAATCACTGAAACACAAAGTCCATCCTCCTGTCCTTTTGGATGAAGCACTTGCGGGTCATTCAGCTGATCCTTTGCCACTCCAGTTTATCATTGTAACTCAATCTTGAAAATGACTCGGTTAATAATTTCGCAACGATGTCATCACTATCACTGAAGTGAGCCATCATGAACGAACTTATGCTAATCATAGATCTATCGATTAGATTTAAGATTCGAAAATAATAAAAGTAGGGTAGACATGTGGATATTATCCGGCTGAACAAAACGTGCATTTATCTAACAGGTTCGTTTTCCACAGACCTTATTTCGAGCTATTTTCCAAAATCCTCTGGAGAAATGCCACTGCTTTCTGTCGAGGGAATCCGAGCGCAGCTTACTTCCGGGTTTTAGGACGCGTCACTGCACCACTTGCATAGACCTCACAGTGGGCGGAACTTGTCATAAAGTCCGCGAAAATAAAGCCCACCCATTTAGAGGGAAGATATGATTGGTCAATTGTACTGTCATTTGACATTACTCTCTCGTTGAGTTACTGTAGCTGGCCCTCTGTGAATGTAGAGAGGGACCAACAAGCCCTCCCGTCTTCACAGTAACTCGCAGAGACGGCATTTAACCCTTCACATTCCAACAGAAACTGAACAGGCAGATTCGAAGGATTTATTTCTTTGGAAATATTATTTTACATACAATTAAATCAAGTTATTTTGGTAAAACTAATGAAAAATATAACAACAAAAACATATTAAAAAAAATATTTTAAATATATATATATATTTTTTTCAAATATTATTTCTTAGAATATCTTAGGCCCTCACAGAGGGCCTAGAGGGCCCTGACGGCTCGCCACTGGTCTATCTATTTATCCTTCTCTATTAAGAGCCGGAGACCTGAAGCAAGCATGTAGCACAGAGCTGCGTGTAATAAAGGAGATTATTGACTTCTTCCTAAGGATTTCCAGCTCTCTCATCTCCACTTTCAACAATGTGGCTCGAGGACATGTTTCATCTCCAACATACCATTATTTCCTCCTGCTCCCCCCACGCTCTGCTACTCATGACAATGTGTGCTGTAAGTAGACACAGATGAACATGCACTAGTACACTTCATCCAATGTAAGTATTTATGCCATTTTCTTAAGGATTTCCTGTTATGTTCCAAATATACAATTTGTTATAGTATAGTTTACATTTACGTTAAAGCATAATAGTGGTTAATAGTCGGTTCAGTTTAGGCAACATGACAGAAATAAATACTTCCCCTTCATTTTCTGTAACAGCCGTGACACCAACCGATTAAGTTTTAGTAGCACCACGGGCAGGCGCTCCACTTAAATCAATGAGGTATGATGTTTCCATTTTCATCATTTGTTTAGGCTGCAGTCAGAACATGTTCTCATATGCCAACCAGTAGTAAAAGTAAGAGTAATGACAGCAGGAGTTTATGTTGCCATCCTTTAGGCAATTATTTTACAGTTGGTGCATTTTACAATTGCGCAGGGGGATGGATATTGGAATAATGTTAGCTTTAAGTAATCTTTTTTTTTCTTTCAGGCAATTGACCATCGAACAAGTGAGTCTAATTGTGCATCGTCTGTAGAAACAGTCACATGTTTAGAAGTTCATAGTTCAAATAGTAAGCTCGGATAGAAAACAGGTTGATTTACCTTTTATGAGTTTATTTTGCTTCTGAACCCAAGAAAGAAAATTGTTAGAATTACGATATTGGTTTTTCACTGCATCTCAGTTCAATAAGGTGCATTCGATGTAATGGAAATGTCCTGGGTTTGAAGTTGACCTGGGTCATGTGTTGCCTGCAACCATCTACTTTTGCTCTCGGTGGTGTAGCAATCATAGCGAAAACACTAAAGAAAAAATCTTTAATCTCACAAATCTAGCAGTTGCAATAAGATTTTGAAAGCAAACCTGAATTACATTTGTAGTACGATCATATGAAGGTGGGTGTGGATGAGGTTAATAAGCAGAGGCTACCACGGAGCACTGGGCTACACTTTCATAAATATTCAAAAGACAAGCAGTCAGGCGGCTGCATTCACCATCCACTAATCTGTAATGCTACAGGGACGAGTGGGTGAGCGGGTCATCGGGGCGCCTCCCTCACAGATGTTTGATCTAATACTAGAACAAATCCAAAGGCTTTAAAGAGTTCGAGCCACACAAACCCACCATCCCTCCTGTAAGGTTTAACATCAAATACAGCTAGTTAAAAACAGTAGCCCTAACTACACCTTATAGTTCACAACTTCACTCACATTTTGTATAGTCTGACTTTATTAGGGCAGATATTCTCTCCAATATGTTGTCTGTACATGACTGTAAACTATTTAAATGTCTGACTTCTGCTCATCAATTAAAACGAGAGACACATTTCACAGAAATCTTACAGTAAAGTAAATGGCAATCTAATATGAACTATTAAACCTGAAGAGAAACACTAAGAACAAGCTTTGTTATCCAAGTAATATGCAATATTACATTAACAAAGAATGGATTTCCGGACAAAAATATTTTACTTTTGTAAATATTTAGCTATAATCAATCAATAATGCATTTTTTTTATTTGACATACAAAACATTTGTTGGTTTTACAAAATATTGTATTATTTTTTTGATTATACAGTGTGTAAAGTAGTTAAATGCGTCCAATACACACCGGTTACATCATTAAACTCTTCGAAAGCAGCCATTCTGCAAAACTACTACTAACTTACTTAATTTGAATTAGGTACATTAGGCTGAGGCTTTTGTACTGTTACTGTTACTTTATTAAAAAACCAAGACATTTGTATTTGTTTATGATCAAGAGCAGTGATTCTCAAATGGGGGTACGTGGACCCCTATAGGGCAGTGATTCTCAAATGGGGGTACGTGGACCCCTAGGGCAGTGATTCTCAAATGGGGGTACGTGAACCCCTAGAGCAGTGATTCTCAAATGGGGGTACGTGAACCACCAAGGGTTCAAGATCCGTTCTTGTGCTTTTCTGGTGCTTAACTGGTTCTTCTCTGTTTTTACAAGTGTGTGGCCACGTTCTAGTCACTTTGCTCAGCGCTACTGCTTGTTAAAACTTTAATTTGCCGTACTCGCCATAAACTGTTATTGCTCAGGTTAATCTCGCCCCCCCCCCTCCGACGTAAGCGTGAAGTATTGGTACTTGCTGTGCAGCCGAGTGGGGCCAGCTAAGAACCGGTTTTCGGTGCTTAGAGCTGGCTCCGCTGCGGTGGAAACAGGAAGAACCAGAGCTAAATCAGGCTATAGCCCGGAACCACGCAGAGCGGGAAGCCAGTTGCAATATTAGATTATAACATTATAACATAGACATTGAAATGGAATCGTGGTTAAAAGGTAGCAGCACTACAGCAGGGAACGTGGATAACGGAGAAAAAAAGAGAGCCAAAATTGAGCCAACAAAATGCCGTCAATATCAGGAGGCGTATGCTTTGATGGGATTCACGTCAACAAACGGCAACCCGCCCCAGGCATTGTGTTTTTTCTGTGGGGAGAAACTAGCCAACAGCTCGATGAAACCAGCGCACCTCCCGAGACATCTCAGCACCAAACACCTGTGTCATGTTTCTATGTTTCAAGAGAAAACTACATCGTATGCGGTGTCTCTCCTCATCGCTAAAGCCAAAAAGCCATACACGATCGCAGAGGACCTAAAACTCCTAAATAGTGTCATTGCAGTGTTATTACATAGTTTGTTTATAATTGCAAAAAAAAATTCAGTTACAACGTTGTTTTTTTAACCCTTTCATGCATTGTGGTCACTACATTAGAGACTGCTAATTTAATGCTGTTTTCTTGTATATGCATGGGGTTTCGGTTAGTATAGTTGCTCATCAGGCACCACAGTGGATTTTATTATAATATTTGTGTATTGTATTTTATAGTTTTTGCATAATATATCATGTTTTTCTTTGTTTATTTTAAACATATATTACTAAAAAAAATCTGTTTTACATTTTTTTGTTATGTTCTTTTTTTCATGCATAAAGACGAAAATATCCTTAGTTTGTAGTAATGTATGCATGAAGGAGTTCATAAATCACACACTAATGGAACATCACTATATTGCAATTATTTATATAGGCGTTTTCTATCAAACATGTTCGGGGTTGGTCACGGGGTACTTGGCTGAGAAAATGTTTCAAAGGAGGTACATTACTGAAAAAGGTTTGAGAAGCACTGACCTAGAGCGTGTGAAAGAAATAAGTACACTGTGTGTCAAGGGAACTGTTGGTTCAAGCATAAACAATAGTGGGAGACACAATATATCTTTAGAATGATCTCATTTAGTTTGAACAGATGTAGAGACAATGAATACCTAATGAATGAGTGTCAATGTGGGTGTACTGTTGCTATGGTACACGAAGAGTGGAATGAAATGTCATAGTGCATTTAAACACTGAAGGCAGATAGCACATGCTTTATAATGAAAACATAACTAAACTATTATATTTAATTTATTCAATGAGCAAACTAGATGAATACCAGCTGGGGATGGATCAGATAACGAGAGATGGTTCATGATCGAGAGCTTCTACAGATGTACAAATGGGCGTTTATGACTCAAGCAGTCAAGCTAGGGATTCACAAATTCAATTTGGGCCAAAAATAAGATCAAAAGAAGCATTTCCTGCCATTTTAGAAAATAAACAATCCATTTTAAAAGGCACTTTTTCATTTTGATTCTTGCATTTGTCAGCAACAATTTAAACTATTCTTTAAAAATGTAAGAATCTTTTCAGATTTAAAATTGTAAGTGACACATTTAGATGTTGTATATTAAATGACTCAATGATAGTATCAGTCTTCGTAGGTGATACTCAGTAAAACATAATAATACAAACAGTTTAACTGAGGTACAGCATGTCCTACAAGACGTTATCTGTGCACTCAATAAGAGGGAGGAAGGTCAGGTCTCTTTGATTCTGTAGAAACTTCACTGGGAGATTAGAGTGCACAAGACTCTTTGTGAAGAAAACAACAAAATAAACTATAGGTTACTTACGTAACCCCAGTTCTCAGAGTAACATGAAGTGAGATGTCTCACTATGGGATGCGCCTCATCGCGGAGCAAACAGAAGCATCAATCTCATTACGCCAATCCTGATTGGCTGGTGATCTTGACGTCAGCGTCAGGGAATTCACCCCCTATAAGTAGCTTGCGCCACGACGCATGCGTCATTAAAAATAAGCACCTCTTCTCGCTTCACCATAGCAAGGAGGGCCGTCTGGTGAGACATCTCACTTCATGTTACTCTGAGAACTGGGGTTACGTAAGTAACCTATAGTTCTCATTCATAACACTCCGTTCGATGTCTCACTATGGGAAATTGTAGCTCCCGTATTGTCAGACGAGCTTATCTCGAAAATCACCAAACCAACCAGAACTTAACAGGTAGAGCTCTGACTCAACCAGGTGCCCAGCACTGCTTGAGTCACACTGGGAGCAGAACGTCCAGCCTGTTAAGAGGCGGACAAAAGTGAGCGGCGAGGACCAGCTCGCCGCTGCACCAATGTCTTGGATGGGAGACATCCTGGACAGAGTCCAGGATGCAGCCAGACCCTGAGTCGAAAGAGCTCGCGGACCCGAGGGTGCCTGCGAACTCTGACTCGTATGAGCCCCAAAGCAATTGCTTCCACAAACCAGTGGGAGAGCCGTTGCTTAGTAACAGGCTTGCCCTTATAAGGGTTAGCCCAGGACACAAGGGGTTGGTCATTATGACAAAGCACCCTTGATCTGTCCCTGTACGTGCGTAAAGCACGGGCTGGACACGGCAAATCCGGCCGCTGTTCCCCGGAGGAATACAGTGGCGGGGAGGATGCCTCAATGTCAAATGTGGTACCTGAACCAACCGCCTTAAGATAAAGGCAGGGTTGGGCTTCAACCACACTCTGTTTGCCCTGGGGCGAACTGAGTGCATGAAGACTGTACAGTGCCACTGGCTCGCTTGGCAGCTGCCAGGGTCAGCTTCATGTCACACTGTATTCAGATTGTACCACTCACGGGCCAGGCCCATAGAGCCAAGCGCTCTGGGTGTGGGTGAAAGATCGCCCCCCCCCGCTTGGGACAGTATGTCCCTGTGTAGTGGGAGCTGCCATGGCTGCCCGCACAGCAGCTGATATATCTCCGCTAGCCAGTACATAGCTGGCCAGTGCGGAGCTATCAGGATAAGTGTGTGGCGTTGCTCTCTCACTCTGGCCAGAGTTGGGGGTATCAGAGCCAGGGGTGGGAACGCGTACAAAAGGCCCGGGGGCCAATTGTGCGCGAGTGCATCCACGCCTAACGGTGCATTTAGATCGCGCATCGAAAAGAACAGCTGACACTGAGCGTTGTCTTTCGATGCGAACAGATCCACCGCGGCTCTGCCGCAACGCACCCACAGCTGGCTCACAATCCTTGGATGTAGAGTCCAGTCTGCATAAAGTGGTATACCTCTGGACAGTAGATCTGCCCCGAGGTTCATCACTCCCGGTACGTGCGTCGCTCTCAGAGAGAGGAGACGTCTACCGCTCCATAGGATCAGTTTGCGCGCCAGTGTGTGTAACTGAAGAGAACGCAAACCCCCTTGGCGGTTAATATACGATATTGTGGTCGTATTGTCTGTCCTCACGAGGACGTGATGTCCCCTGAGGAACGGCAGAAAGCGTTTTAGGGTGAGAAACACCGCTAAAAGCTCCAGGTAATTTATGTGCGCCCGCTGGAGGTCTCTGCTCCAGAGACCCCTCACCGGGCGACCTTCATAAATACCTCCCCAACCTGTCAGACATGCGTCCGTGGTGACCACTTTCCGTGAAAGGACAGCACCCATAGGCACACCTCGTACTAGAAAAGGCGGGTGCAGCCAGTGGCGCAGTGCCATTACGCATTTCACAGTAACCATCACTCTCCGCGCGCCATGGCTGAAGAGAACATGTTTGCGCAGCTGGAAAAGAGCGAGACAACCTTTGAAAGCTTTCACTCTATCCGCTGACAAGCGAGCTGAAAAGGGCACCGAGTCTCAGGTGTAAACCCAGGAAGAGTATAGTCTGCGTGGGGCACAACATGCTCTTCTCTGTGTTTATTATGAACCCAGGTTGAGCAGGTGCTTTACGAGGACATTTGTCTGCGTAACAGCCTCCTGCTCCGACTGTGCGAGAAGCAGCCAGTCGTCCAGGTAGGTCGCCAGGCGAATACCCTGTTGTCTTAACGGGGCTATCGCGGCTTTCGTACATCGTATAAACACCCTTGGACTGAGAGACAGACCGAAGGGGAGTACTCTGTATTCATAACAGATCCCCTGAAATGCAAATCTCAGATATTTCCTGTGTGGGTAATATACTGGGATGTGAAAATACGCATCTTTCAGGTCGACTGATGTAAACCAGTCGTCTTGTCGCACGAGCCGCAGCAGAGATGTGTGAGTGAGCATTCTGAACTTATATCTTTTTAGATATTTGTTCAGAGCCCTCAAATCAAGTATTGGCCGAATTCCGTTCCCTCCCCGTTTGGGAACGAGGAAGTACTTGGAATAAAAGCCGCCCTGACTCTGCTCGGCGGGTACAATAGATATAGCCCTCTTTTCTAGGAGTGAGAGAATCTCTCTCTCCAGAATATGGACTGACTCTCCTCGGGCCTGCGAATGCAGAATGCCCGAGAAGCGAGGGGGGGTGACAGCGAATTGGAGTCTGTAGCCCCGTGTTACTGTCTTGAAAACCCAAGCAGATGATGTGAGCATCTTCCACTGCATGCTCCTTAGAGCCAGTGGAGATGTCACGTCTCTTCCCCTCTGAGTCTCTATTTGTTGTGTTATGGGGCCCTCTAGTGTCTGAACACAGTGGTGCCCCTTTTCGACAATCCCCACCGACACTGCACATGCGCATGACGGTGGTGCCTTCACAACCCCAGCCGGCACTGCGCATGCGCGTGGCGGTGGTGCCTTTAAAGCCCCAGCCGGCACTGCGCATGCGCGTGGCGGTGGTGCCTTTAAAGCCCCAGCCGGCACTGCGCATGCGCGTGACGGTGGTGCCTTCACAGACCCGCCTGTAATCCGCCTTTTGAGAGATGCCGTAGTTGCTCTCAGAAGGGGAACAGTTGACGGGCTGTTTATTGGTTTTATTGTTTTTCTTATCATTTTTTTGAGCTGCGCCCTCGGCCTGAAGCCTGGATGCGTCAGCGGCAAATGTTTTATGACAGAAAAATCAACAAATGTGTGACATGTGTTTGTGCGGACTTGAGGATGGTGTTGAGGCATCTCTCGAGGCGGCGGGAACACATTTAGAGCTGGGGAACCGTGGACTTCCAGCTCTGTCACAGAGGGGAGAAGGAGGGGCTGTCACGCCGCTCGCTTCTTCTTCCTCGACTGCTGGCCGAAATTCTGGGTTGGCTGCGCCTGAGCTGCAGCCGGAACCGGAGATTTTCTAGGCCAGCTCGCCCTCGTCTCCAGCCTGGGCTGGGGACTCGGGGCGGGCTGCGACCTCTCCGTTTTCGGTGTTTTAAACCGAGCAGGGTTCGAGGCAGCTTGGGCGAAGGACTGCTGCTGCGAAGGGCAGCGGCTGGACACTTCGAGGGAGGCAGAGGTGGAATACCTCGTCCTCCTTCTTTTTCGACTCACACCTCCTTTGCATGGAAGCAAGAGCGGAGCCGAAAATTCCCTCGGGAACGATGGGCATATCCAGCACATCCTCCTTTTCCCGGTCTGGGAGGTTGGTGAGGTTGAGCCATCTCGCTCTTTCCTGCACCACCATGATCCCCATTGCCTTGCCCGTGGCCTGGACGGCGCAGCGTTGGACACGAAGACAAATGTCCGTGACCGCTGCCATCTCGTCCAGAGTGGCTGCCCCCGGGTTACCCGACAGGTCCTTGCAGAGCTCCGCTTGGTAAGCGGTTAGCAGCGAGGACACATTCAGGGCCCTGGCGGACAACGCTGCGGCTTTGTAGGACCGTTCAGTCATTGTCGACTGAAATCGGTCCGACTTTGCCGGCAGTGTGGGGTTCCTGCTTGGTGACGGGCCCATCCTCGGTAGGAGGTGGGCCGCTACCAGCGGTTCCATGGGCGGTATGTGGAGCAGGCCGAGCTTCTCCATTCCGTCACAGTCTAGGGAGGAGGCACCCTGGATTGGGACCTTGTTGCTGAAGGGCCGGTCTCTCCACGAGACCGACACCTCATCCAACATCTCCGGGAAGACCGGAAGGAGTTGCCTCTTTGTCCGCGCTGCTTGGGGAAAATGTTTCCCTTCGTAGCGGGACCCGGAGGTCTCCTTGGCCATTTCAGGCCACGGGATGTCGAGTCTGGCCGCGGCGCGTTTACACACGGCCTGCAGGTCCATGCTCAGACAGGGCGAAGCTGGTGTGCTATCGCCCGGGAGAGCAGCCCTCGCTCCAGGCTTTGCAGCCTGAGCCGATGACATGAAGATGTCCTCTTCATGTTCATCCGACTCGGACAGGAGGAACACCGAGGCGTCCTCTTCGTCCTCATCGTAGTCCAGCTCGAGGACATCCTCCGCGGGTGAGACCATGGTGAGGTCTAACCCGGGAGCCCCAGCTCGGTAAAGCGTGGGGTCCCGTTCCCGCGTGTCTTGCCGTCACCGGGTGCCGGCCTGCCAGGGCGCGGGATTCCGGTTCTGTAGTCATCGCAGATAATGAGCCCCAGACCGACACGGAGAGGGGTTCACTCTCTGCGGCGGACGCCCCCGCGTCTTGACTGCCGGCCGGCAGGTCAATGGACATGGGGGGGTCCTGCTCCGACAGGCTAGCTTGGCGTGCTAGCCGTCGGCGGAGGCTCTTCACGGTGAAGCGGACACAATGTCCGCACGAGCCGGGGTTGTCGATAGCGCCTCGGGCGTGTTCCAGCCCGAGGCAGGACGAGCAGACCTGGTGTGTGTCTGTGCCCGAGATCTTCAACCCGCAGCCACAGAGTCGAGCCACCGAGTCCCTGACTCCTCTGGTGTGAGGGAGAGAGGCGTCCATCTTGTTCGCCTCGTGGCGTGGAGAGGACCCGCTCTCAACAGGTAGGTTGGGAGAAAAAAAGGTGTTACCACCCTGTCCTTAATCCGGAGAAAAGGACGGTGTGGGTCTTTTATTCCCGGAGAATACTGACTGGTGTGACAGTATGCTCCTTTAATCCTTTCCTCCTCCGTGGGGAAGAGAAAAGACAGAGCTTCCTCGCTACCGTGGTGTCGATAGTGAGGGAGCGAGCTAACGCTAGCTTGAAAAAATCAGACCTACCTTACTTTCCGGGGAAAGAGAACGGCGAGGTTGATTTCAATACTAACTGGCGTTAGTATTACCGTCTTCCTGCGAAGCAGAAGGAGTAGCCGGCGAGCGCCCGTCGACCGAAATGGTTATTTGGGTTCAGTCTGTGGACCGTTAAGCTTGTCCGGCTACTATAGAGATGTGCTCTGAAGCGAGAAGAGGTGTTTGAATGACGCATGCGTCGTGGCGCAAGCTACTTATAGGGGGTGAATTCCCTGACGCTGACGTCAAGATCACCAGCCAATCAGGATTGGCGTAATGAGATTGATGCTTCTGTTTGCTCCGCGATGAGGCGCATCCCATAGTGAGACATCGAACGGAGTGTTATGAATGAGAACCCGGGGCTGGGTCCACCCACACACACACATGATCCTCCTCATCACGCTTGTCTAGGAGCTTCAGTCTCTATTTTCACTCATGGTAGAAAACGGAAATCCACAAATATCTCCGTGCCAACACCATTTCCTTGTACAGTAACACGCTCGAGCGCACATGCACACAAAGTCGGCTTCTAATACTATTCCACAAATTCTCCTCTAACTTTCTACCTAATGTTAAACAATCCATTTCCTGGAGGTTTGTTCAAAGTAATTACATTTTGAGCCTGCCTTATCAATCTAGCGGGGAGAGAACTGACATTTGATTGTGTGAAGCTCCGGGCTATTAATGTCATCCTATTTTTTTTTCTCACCGTTTCTCCCCCCCCTGATTTCCAGGGTAAACGTCCCTTCTAGCAGTCAGCGGTGGGGGGAGGGGGGTTTGAAAGGGACATGAACGATGCTGTGAAGCATGCTGGATAATATTCTCTAATGAGGCGAGGCTGCCACGCCACCTGGAACCCTACCAGTGGCTGAAATCTGCCGCTCTCAATATCTGTCAAAAGTCACCCTCTTTGCATTTTTATATGAACATCTCCGACTTCATTTCTCCTACAGGAATATAAAAAACCCTCCGTGTTTAAAAAACGTATTCCATCTTATTTAATGATATCTAAATAAGAATCTGCTTCCTTATGTTGCCTTCCAAAATCAGTCTTCATTACCGGACACCTCCAAACTCAAACTCCCATAACACATTTAGTCTTTCAGGACATCTAGCCACTTATCTAATATAGCTGCCATGGATAGGATGAACTGTCAGAAAGTCCCATTTCTGTAGCCCTATTACTCCTGCTGTATTTATTTTCCCTAGACATACTGTATATCCACTCTGTCCTCCTACACACAGCCAAAAATCTCTGGCATCGTACCAGTGCTGCTTCTGAGCTGTCAGCAGAAAGGGACACGGCTTTCAGTGTCCAAGGATCGGAAAACGCTTACGGCATGGGAATGACTGTCAGCCAAAAATATTTCCTAATGTTAATCCAGGTGAACTAATGTGTGAAAATGAGAGGACCCTGATTCATATCCTGTGCCCTCTAGATTCACATGAGGAGCACGGTCTAGATGAATGGCTATGAGGCATGACACGTTTTCAAGTTTTCATATACACTGTGGTTTTGTGTCTGTGTGTGTATTTGTATACAGTGGTGGAGGGGTATGTGGCAACCATGAGGAGAGAGATGAGGACGAGTGGGAAGCTGCAGACAAAGGAGTGGTTGTTTATTCAGGGAACTGTTGTCGGTCCCTGGAGCCTGCTTATCTATTCTCCAGGGTGTGTGTGTTTGTGTGTGTATTCATTCATAAGAAGTGCATCTAAATTAATTCTGATAACCTTGCAAATAAATGTGTGCTAAATGCTGAATGTTTTCTTTCTGATGGTGGTGGTTGTGTGTGTGTGTGTGGCCCTCACTACATTTCATGTGGGTTCCTCACATTTGTCTTTTGTTTAATGAGCGGTTTTGACTCAAAATGAGAGAAAAGTAAAGCCATCAAAACTCATAATTCCTCTGAATATAAACATCTATTATTATTATTATTATTAGAGAAGCATAGCACACAGGCATAATATATTGTGCGGGGGCTGCTGTGGATTGGTCAGACAAAATACACTTTACTCCCAAGGTCAGATAAACACTAAAATGAGAAAAGTCTAGTAACTGAAAGAAAGCATTACTGCTGATTTTCTCTAACCCTGAGTGAAAAGTGGTTTGGCGCCAAAGGCTTCTTTTGTTGTGTGGAGAAATTCAGGAATGGGGATTGGATAGATTGCAATGGTCTCACTACAGTATGTCTTAAGTGAAAAAACATAACATTTCTCTGACCTTCATCTAAATGTTGTTCTTTCTCGGTGAAATACTGGATGTGTTCACCAAATCAGGACTGAATGAAAGAATCTGAAATCTCTCTTTAGTTGAACTCCACACTGAGGCCATAACCTGCAATGAAGACTTTAAGAGCACTTCTCTAAACACTTATCTAAGACAGTGGGTGTTTCTCAATGTCGAGGACGCTTCCTTGGTAGGACATGTCTTCCGAGTCAGGTCCTTCAGAAGCGAGGCAAGAATCCTTCCTAGCCTCGGAAAACGAAGAATGGTGGAACAGGCTAACAGGTGTGCGTCATATGCGAGGCCCTGCCTTAAATGGAGCGCAATTTCTGCCAAAGATTTTGGAAATTGGCAAAGCATTGTGTGGATTTTAAGACTGCAGAGGATATACATGTGCAGCCTCGAAATGTCCCGCAACAAAGGATCCAAGGATCCTGGACATTGGAACAGTCCTTCGGCGGGACTCGATAACGTAGTATCCTTGAAATAGTGGCTCTGGAGGAGCCTTCCTCGACATTGAGAAATACCCACTGGTTCATTCTCCCAAGCCAAACAACTCTAGGACCACTGGAGTCCTTGGATCATACCAAATGTGTGGATAACCCATATATATATATATATAAAAGAATAATATAAGAACAGTTATTCAACACATACTGTCATGTATTTTATAATAAAAAACATCTTGTGGTCTGTATTTTGAGAGAAATAGAAAAAGCAGTAACTCTATAGCTTTACATCTGGTTCTGCTTACAGGCAGGAGGTGCTACAGAGAGCGCTGATGAAGGTTGGGCAGGGTGAAAACTCCTGGCAAAGGATATAGTCTTACGGTCCGTCAGCTGTCGAATATGTAAAAACCAGATGTTGATTCTTGCCGTTAGTGTTCACATTTCTGCTCTGTTCTCACAGTTCACTATATATAATATATATATATATATATATATATATATATATATATATATATATATATCTATATATATATATATATATATATATATATATATATATATATATATATATATATCTATATATATATCTATATATATATATATATATATATATGGGATTTACTCCCCAGCTTTAGGGCTTGCTAAGAGTAAGACATGACTTATGCATGCAATATTCATGATATAAAATCCATTTTAGATCATCCGGAGATTTATTTTGTCCTCAATTTTGGGTTTGTAATAAGGGATGCACCTATTGGTGACATTGACTCAAAAGTAACTGTATCTACAATTTACAATTAACAAACAAAATAATACTAACTGTACATCTCAAGCCTTGATCATACACTAAAACTTAAAACCTCACAGTGACTTCTCAAGTTTTCCAATGCCACAGGAACTCTCTGGTCTGACTGAACTCTTGTATGCAAAGATAAACAAAGGTCACCTTACTGTTTACATCTTGGGGTTTTACAAACTTAAACAACTTTATTCTATGCTCTGTGTTTGCAACACAGTCTGCAGAAAAGCACCAATCATCACAATTGAAACTGATGATGCATGTTATGATCCTAATAAAAAACAGAATCTCCCGACTTCAGCTGCAGCTATAAACGGGCAGAACCTCAAAATAATGCAAAACACTGCTCCTCCAGAGATATGCCAGACCCTACTCCGCCCTAAACAGATTCCTTACATTCAGCGGTTTCCTGAAGTCTGGCACAATTTGGTACGCGTTTGTTCCAAGATCGGGATTTCAAAAAACTTTTTTTTGTTAATGACATTTTCCCACCTTTGGCTTCGTTTGCTTTGTGAAGATGGGTGGGGGCTTGCATTTTTTCCGGTTTTCCCCTTCATGTCATGAGGTTTCTTGGAGGGGACAGCTTGGGCTGGGTCAGAATCACAAAGACTAATTTGCCTTGGAGGCCTTGATAATCTCTCTTAAAGGCAACACCCTTTCTCCTCATATTGTTGAGGAAAACAGACTTCAAGCAGAAAAACCCTGGCATAAGCAGGGAATACCTCTTCCAGGACAGAAAGCAATTCAAAACTGCAGATATGCAGAGACAACAGAAGTACGTAGCTTTGGTATAAAGAGACAGAATGACAATATAGAACAAATGAGGTACAAAGACAATCAAAGATTATGAATCAAAGAGGATGTCAAACTCCTCTGTTCTTTGTGCACTAACTAGTATATAGTACAAACAAACTTGACTCATGTCTATGGCCTGAGTTCAAAGTCCCCTTCTATCTAAACACTTCCCTAACACAAACATGTAACAATAACTTTCTAACATACAAAACCAGGTCCCGGTCCATCTATAGAAATAAAACTGTCATCAATGGAGACGTGCAGCGGGCTCTGTAAAGCTGCAGATTGTTCGAGGCTCTGCCCACAGTGGTCTGTTTATCCAGCTGTGGTGAAAAAACACATTGTAGTCTAGTGGATGAGACAGAGGCAAACTGTAATGTGTCAGGAAAGCACGCAGGCTCTGGCAGTCTATTTAACGAATAAGCCTGAAACTGACACATGAAGAAAAACACTTAAAGCTACATGAAGGAAACATGTGACCAACGGTTAAATTGACAAACACACTTAAATATCAAATGGCAAAGGACAAAGAGCGGGACAGTGAAGTCTCTCCTGTTGTTAAGAGGTGAAACCAAAAGGAGACAAGATGATGTTCAGTCATGATGGAGAATCAATAACTAATCCACGTGGATTACTCCAAAGGCACAAGGTGCTCTGGTAACAAGTCCTGGCTGCAGAATAAACTGAATAGAGTCAGAATAAGACTGTCATGCAAAACTATGGGCCTGGAGGCTTTGTGTTCACAGAAATCTCAGGAAGTACATCCAATACAGAACTGGATAGTTTATACAAGATGCATTTATTAATGATTATTATGGCATTCTTGGAAGCTAATCTTGAGCTTCCACGTCCTCGTTTCTAGTTGCTCATAGAGGAAAGCAAGAGGAGAGAGCTTAAGTGGATCTCTTCCAACTTATACATTTCTTCTGGGCTTTGCCAAGTAAAGTTCATTTCGCTTGAGTGAAGTAAAACATGCATGGGTGGAAAATACACATATGACACACATAATATATATGTGTGTCATATGTTACATTCCTTTAGAGTCTGGAAAGATGATAAGAGAGCAGCATATTTGTGAGATGTATACATGCAAGTATTTTCATGTCCCATCTGGGAGAGACGAAATAGCTTTATATAATGTTATAATTACGTAATATAAATAAATTAGGTAATTACTTTATTGTATTTTATTGATCCTTCCTAAATCCTGTCCATTTTGCTCAGTGCTACAATAACAGTAAATCAAACTTGGTACCAGGTGAAAACTCATGAAGACGGCTTTAAGATGTATCCGAGGGACTGTAAAAAGCAGTGTGTCGAAAGTGTTTAGTTTGAAACATTCTCAAAAACGAGTTTTTCCTAAAGTGAAGAGTGGATCAAGGGGTGTGCTGTAGACCTTCTTGTTGGCTAAACAACAACATCATCACCACAAAACCTGCTTCTGTTAATGGCTAACATATATACAGTATGTGAAGTCTCTTTACATGCAATCTTTACAGACGGATTACATTGCATCATCATTTAGTTAATGTTAGCAAAACGCTAGCTAATTCTGAATCTAGAGGAGTTGGTCTGATGTTAAAACATGTCAGCCAGGTTCCCTTTAGCCTTTGGTGCGTTCAAAGGATTTGGTTTCGGACATATTTGATTCAATTCAATAAATTAACGCTTATGATATGGCTCCAAAATGTGAACAATTAGCTTATTCTTGTTTTCTTTTCCTGCTCAGCGATTCTTATCTCAAAGTTCCTGCCACTGAGCGCTTAAAAAGGGACAAACTTCAAATGTAAACCTTTTAGATCTTATGTGAAGAAAGCTTCAGCAACTGGAAAACCAATTTCTAAACTTAATGATAAACTTTTTGTTTACTGCCTAGTTGAAAATACATTAAAGTGTACTACCATATTCTTTATTGGGGGAGAAGAAAATGCAACATGTGCAAAGCTTGTGGCGGTTTCTACATGGCAGATCTGTTCAAAACTGCCCTTATTAGAATGTTGAGTGATTTCTAGTTTGGCAGATAGCTTAACAATGTCTTTAATAAACACAGCACACGCATGCATCCTTTAAAATCCTTTGAATGAAGGTCTCAGGCCTTGGTAGAATTTGAAGGATACTCTACATTGGAATAGTGGTGGGATTCCATGACGTGACATCCCACCGCAGGAATTTGGTTGTTTAGGGACCCATACTTGACAGTGACAAACACTCTCTGTCCGGCTACGTGCCGCCCTGAAGTAACTTTTGCTGTTATTTATTTGGATATACACAATGTCTTCCTTCCCGACGGGAATGTAAAAGTCCTTCCTGTCGGCTTCTTGAAAGTGTATTGCTTCAGGCAGCCGGTGAAACAGGACCACAAGTGACGGAGTTGCCATGCTTTTTATTAAGCTTTTCCAACCTAGCAACGGTAACTAGAGTGTGGGGTACTTTGTTGTTGGATTGGCTACACATCCCTCTTACAGTACGTACTGTTGGAGCCAGAGGAGCATGTCAGGGTGACTCACAGCAGTAAAGAGTGTAAGGAGCTCTGCTCTGTGGGAGCAGATCAGCAGCATGCTTTAATGTGTCTCTGGGTTTCAGAGGCTGACTCAGCAGTAATGACATATAAATGAGATGTTGGGTAATTTAGATTATTGTGGGAGGGAGTGAGTGAGGAGGGGGAACAGGAAAGGAGACAGAAAGGAAGCAGTGGAAAAGGTGGGGAAACACCAGGCGTTAGTCCAGGTGATGTATGAGGGAGGACACAGCTGTCCTCTTGAAATGTCTCCTCCCTCTCCATCACGGTCTCCTCCCTTCTTCCCTCTCTATACTCCCCCTCTGAAACTGCTTCTGAAACGGGATGTTTGTCCCTAGTTGAGGCTGTAAGGCCCTGCACATAAATGGTAAACCCACACAGGACAGTTTAATCATTTTCTCTTGATGAGGGATCTTCACAGAGCTGTGTGGGTGTGTACAGACTGTGGTTGATTGACACCTCACTGTGAACAATACTTCTGACACCTTTGTCTTTCTTATTACGAAAGAGGTATTACAATTACTATTAAAGTTAAAATATCTTATATGCAGCATCACATTGTTCAAAACTTGATAAGGCATTACAAATCGAGTTTATAATATATATAGTTTATAAACATAACATTGAAAGTAAACAGAACAGCCTAATTTTGACCAATACATGCATCCCTAGCACCTGGTTTTAAGTGTGCTTGAGGCCTAAACAGACAGAGGGGGTGTTTCTCAATGTCGAGTAAAGCTGCTCCAGAGCCACTATTTCAAGCATACTACGTCATCGAGTGCCGCCGAAGGACCGTTCCACCAAGCCCAGCGTACTTCGTAGCGAGAAATTTCGAGGCTGCACATGTGTAGACTCCGGTCTTAAAATCCCCACAATGCTTTGCGCACGGACCAATTTCCCCAGATCTGTGGCGGAAAATGTAAGGCGGGGCCTATCTGTTCCACTCTTCGTTTTCCGAATGCCAGGAAGTATTCTTGCCTCGCTTCTGAAGCAAGTGACTCGGAAGACATGTGCTACCAAGCAAGCGTACTCGACATTGAGAAACACCCAGGGTCTGAATAAATGTGAGAGCAGTTTACTTGACCTTTCTTGCAGCAGGCATTTTGACTTGCCAAACACAGGTGTGTTTAACATCCCTAATTGCTGAAATGATTCATGCATGCCAGTTTCAGGGCTCTGGTGATGCACATGCTGTATCACTGGCACGGCTAAATGACACACTTAAAAAGGAAAACAGCGTCATCAACGTTATAAGTTACATCTGTGATTTTCCTGCTGTAGAAGGTTCAACTATCTGCTGTAAAAAGGCCTTAAAGCACTGCAAATAAACCCAAGAGTAGGAAGTTGGCACATTCAGTTCAAACTTCAGGGCTCTGACACATTCAGTGCCAGCTTCTTCAGAAAACAGACATACGATTGGTTTGGACACACTGGAAAGATAGATACATGTGTCGAGGATCCAACCCTCACCTCTACACCAGGTTCAGCTCCTCTGCTGTTCCTGTACTACCTATACATTCTCTCTCTCTCCTCAGTGAAAAGGCTTTTGTTTACCATTTATGAAATACACCAGACCTGAGTGTGTGTGTGTGTGCGCTTCACTTAATATTTCTCGAGGAGTGCATTTGGGAGACAGTTCGTCTCCAAGCGAGTATGTGTGTGTGTAGTTCCACACACACACACACACACACACACACACACACACACACACAACACACACACACACACACAACACACACACACACACACACACACACACACACACACACACACACACACACACACACCACCACACACACACACACACACACACAAACACACACACACCACACACACACACACACACCACACACAACACACACACACACACACACCACACACACACACACACACACACACACACACACACACACACACACACACACACACACACACACACACACACACACACACACACGGCATATTTCCAATATGAAAGTGCATTTCAGCTAAGAAGTGGGAAGTGATTTATAAAAGGCTTTCCACTGGAGGGTAGAGAAAGCCATGGCAGAGTAACTCTTCAGAGATGGGGAGTGGGAGGGTGCTGCTGAATCTATTGTAAAAGACAGCAGAGCAATCGGTGCGGCTGCATATCTTAGTGGCAGATCAGAATACAGTAGCTCAACCTCGTGCTTCCTAAATGCTCCTTGAGGTTTTATAATATAAGATAAAGAATCCGATGGATACAATGGGATTGTTTTAATTCCCACAAATGTGTGGTTACCAATTGTTAAACAGATGCTATTATATGACAATAGACTTTGTTTCATGATAACGTGCTGAGCTCAGCTCTCTGTTGTGAACATAACCTGCTATTGAGTATATAATTAAATAAAGCAGTAGAAATGAGTAAGTTATATATGTTTACGTCTTTGTTTTGTTGCTGTAAAGTCATGATAACTAAATAACATGAGTGGCAGGGGTTCATATTCTACATTAATTTCAGCTTGGTGGCAATTACAGTTTACAATTTAAGGACATCAATGGCACCAAAGATTATGTATTATTCTAAAGGTAAGACAACGAGACTTTGGAAACAACAACTGAGGTTTTTGATACATTTTCTCCATTGAATTTCCTTTAGGCCATCTATATACATTTGGAAAAATACAAACGTACAGTAAAATAATCCTAACATTTCTCCTCTAATGAAATGAAAAGAGAGTAAAAATACGTGTCAATAAAAGCCAAATTCAAAAACTCAATTATTATGCTACAGTGTCTCTGCTGGTAGAAAAAAGCTGATTCTGGTTCTTTATTTGTGAAGTTTGGTGGAATGAGCTCCCCATTGACATCAGGACAGCAGATAGCTTGCACATCTTCCGGCGCAAACTGAAAACTCATCTCTTTCGACTCCACTTCGAGCGTTTGAACGATTAACGAAGCACTTTTATACCAATAAAGGACTGGATTACCTAAAGCCAGTTGAGTAGCACTTGAAATGTTTGGCTCTATGAAACCTGATGTACTTATATGATTCTGTTTTCTTCAAGGTTGTGTCTTCCTGGTCGAATGTACTTATTGTATGTCGCTTTGGACAAAAGCGTCAGCCAAATGCAATGTAATGTAATGTAATGTAAAAGTTTGGGTCGTGTTGTACCTGGCATGAGTTGCTGTCCACTGATCCCGATGGGAGGCATCCCCAGGTTGTTCATGGCTGTCGCCCAGGCGTTGGGGTCGGACATGGGCATCGTCATCGATCCATTGGAGTCCATTGTCATGTTACAGATCCCCTCTGCAGAAAGAAGGGGGCAGGAGAGAAGAGTCAGTATCATTCCTGTCGGCTATAAATCACCATGATAGAGGGTCATGCCAGAAGAGCAATCGTTTTAAGGTTCAACACTGAGGTAGAAGATTTTTTTTCAACAGCGTGTTGCTGTCATGGCATCTCCAGCCGCCTCCTCTCTATAAATCCTCCTTTCATTTTCTGTCCTGTCTGAGGAGAGAGGAGAGCAGAGCGTTCTGTGACCCAGCAGTCAGTCTGACAGCACAATGACTTCAACAACACTGTCATTAAGAATCTTTTCATCATGTTGTTGCTGTTTGTTCAGTTTTTGCACCGAGGTTAAAAAGCCTAGCCTCTTGACACTTCCAGTCTCCGTGTCCTGCACTGGAAGTCCATTTCAAATGCTTTGTTTATGACAAAAATATCGCAATCTTGCTTAACACAAGCAGATTAAAAAATAGCAGAGGATTCAGATATCTACACAAAACACCAATGAAAAATCTGAGCCAAACAATAACACCGTAAATAACAAGATTATCATGGCACTAAACACAAATCCTGACGCTATCATGCATTTGCCAAGAGCTCTGCTACTAAACCTGGGAGAAATCTCCAACTTAACGTGACAAATAAACTCACACCACCTCAAACACACAACCCCAGACTCATGGTTTTCTGCCAAGTGTTGCATAACAAATCAAACACATTAGATCCCCATCATAAAAACCCTGCAGTAAAGTCAACAGGAACGCATCCTACATCCACCAGCGGCTCATTCTCCCGTCTGCTGTCTATTTCACAGCTCTAAATGCTCTTTAATTCTCTCCTCCAGTCAACCTCTTTCTCTCTGACAGACCTGTAAATTGCCCTGACTGCTGGCTGAGCCAAGCTGCCCTCATCTCTCCTGATGCCAAAGCCAACACTACTGTTAATAATGAGAAGCGCTGCACCCTGCACACACTTCACACCTCAGAAGGTCTGTGGCAGAGCCCACTGTGGAGGCAACGCTCAGCTCTGTGTATAACCGTGTGTGTCTGTCGGCACAACATCTCCTCCACTGGTATTCCTGGTGATCAGACACAGCTGGCAGAGTGTTATAATGTTGTTTGCCTCTCTGCCTCCCTCTCTGAGCTGCTAATTTTGGAGCTGCATGCTGTCACTGCTGTGGAGAGGCCTGATAAAAGAGCCTGTGTGTTTGTCGCTCTGATAATGCTGCTGATGAGGACTTCGAGGGCTGGTAAACTACCTCAACCCTATTAACTGGGGACAGTTTGGAGGACTTATAATGAGGGAGCGGAGGAGTGGTGGCGAGCTGCTTTATAGCAGTTTTATTTCCGTTTACAGTACATTAACTGCCGCCACTGCAGTGCTTTAGGGATACACTCACTCAGCGTTTGACAGGTGAGTCCTTGCTTGGTTTAACAAATAATGATGAGACGGGCAAACAAAACAATATGTTGTGGATATCATGAATAATGACATCAAATTTTAACATGATCTGGGATTTGGTGATTGGAATATTGAGATACATCTGAAACGTGGATTTTTTTTAGGACCTAAAAGTAGTTCCTGTCATTGAGACAGGCTTCTTAATCTTCAATAAAAACAATATCAGAATCAGGGCTGAAAGGTTTTTTTTCATCAATGAAAATTATTATATGATAAAGTTATACATTTGTGATTGAGTTTCTTGGATATCAATAAACAGTGAAAACAGTGCATCAAATATCCCATGGCCCTAATTGTTTGTGTTTGGACCACTGCAAAAAAGATATTCAGTTTACAGTGATATAAAACCTTTACCAAGGTGGATCCTACAACATAGGTATTTTTCTTTGATTGCTTGACCTGTTATCAATAATGTTGCCTAATCATTTTGGTTTTATAAACATTTTGTTTCCATCCATCCATCTTCTCCCGCTTATCCGTGGTCGGGTCGCGGGGGTAGCAGTTCCAGCAGAGAGCCCCAAACTTTCACCTTATCCCTAAGGGAGACGCCAGCCACCCTGCGGAGAAAACCCATCTCGGCCGCTTGTATCTGCGATCTCGTTCTTTCGGTCATTACCCTCACCTATGGTCACATTTTGTTTCAGTTGAGTCAATTTCCCACCTAGTTATTTAACCAATAAATGCTTTATCAATTGATTTTCCTCGAAAAGGATCTCTATCAGGATATACCTATATTGATGTATTGGCGCAAGTCATTACACATGTTTGATAAACCATATAGATTACCACAACTGATTTTGTCCTGTAACAATAATGTATATTACAATAACAACAGTTATTCACAGAACTCTATCCTGGAAAAATATGATTCTGATATTTAGAAAAAACAAAATGTCCATGCGTCTTCCTGTTTAATCTATCAAATTGTGAGTCAATAGACAAGCAGGAATTGGCCTTTGATGGGAAATCAGTGTAGGTCAATGGCCTTACAAAGACATTTCAGCAGAAGTAGTTCCTGTCTGTCACTGGAGGGCAGAGTTCTTATGTAAAGACTCCCATTCAAAGCCCTCCACACTTGACTGTACAGTAAGTGTTGGGACACGTACACTCCTCTGCAGTCGCCTTCAGACGCTGCTGACGACCATCCCTTCACTTCCTCCTTCTGCCCCGTGCTCACATTCATTAAGTGCGTCTTATTCCCTTGTCTCCCTCTTTCTCTTGTTTCTTTCTTTCTTGCCCGTCCCACATCGACTCAACTGCCATCCATTGTCTCGTTTTTTTCCCAGCGCACACAAACGCTCTCTTTCCTCCATGAATCAATTACACTTTTCAGTCTTGCAGCTCTGTGCATCAATCACTGAGGGCTTTTGATTTCAGTATGGCAAAGTGACCTTGAGGGCAGGAGTCAGCCTTGGCTCCCCTTAAAGGAACCATCCTATACAATGACGTCAATATATATAGAGCTGAGGGAGGAATAGCAAACAGCTGCTGACACACACACACACACACACACACACACACACACACACACACACACACACACACACACACACACACACACACACACACACACACACACACACACACACACACACACACACACACACACACACACACCACACACACACACACACACACACACACACACACACACACACACACACCACACACACACACACACACACACACACACACACACACCACACACACACACACACACACACACACACACACACACACACACACACACACACACACACACACACACACACACACACACACACACACACACACACACACACACCTTGCCTGAGGGGGAATAGGAGCCAGGAACAATACGATGAGGGATAAAGGTTGGTAAATATTTTTTAAATAAAATCATGGACTATAGCACTTCGCTTTGCTGTTTTGAAGGCAACTGTCTGACAGGATTGATAAGTACCTCGTTGAATCCCATCATTTACCTGTGTATTGCAAGGTCAAATGATAAGACAAAGTAAAAATCAATGGTGATGAGATGACAATAAGACTTATAATCAGCTTATGGCTCCATTTACCTCGAGATCATGCTACTCCATGTCCAAATATATTAACAGAACAATCTAGTTATATGTACACCTCATGACTAAATACTTTAGAGGCAAGCTTGAAGTCTGGGTAAGCCTGTTGGCAACTATTTTGATAATTTATCAGTAGTTTGAATGGACTTTTCAAAGAAATATGCACTCAATTATGTGGTTCTATTTTTAAAATGTGAATATGATCAAGTGATTTTCTTTGTTCCTTGTATGATATTAACTTTGCACTGTTTGTGCCTTGAGAAAAAAGTTCTTTGTTTGGAAATTGTGATGGACATATCATTTCTAACTCCACACCGGACCACCCTTCAGTGTATTCTGCCCATGGCAATTAAAGCGATAGTGTTTTTGATTCAGTCTGGGCCCACACCAGCCCGAGGCGTTCCTGATACTCCTTCTCTGCGGGCTGTGACCGGCTTTTAGCTCCCCTAAAAGCTCCCCCAGGAGGCAGATAGGAAATTAAGTCATTTTAAGGCCCATTGGCCGTAAGCCCCAACAGCAGGCAGAGAGACGCCCGGGGCCATTTAGTCTAAAATGCACAAGGTTTTAACAGCTAACTACAGCTTTATTACAGCCCCTAGAGAGAAAATTAAAGAGACAGCTGAAAAGATGAGGGATGGAGACAAATAGACAAATAAAAGGTTATTTTTGTGTCGACAGATGTGATACTGACGAGAAAATTACAAAAACAATAGCGAGATATAAAATAGAAGCTACCTCAAATTAAACTTTGAACATTGCAGCAATGAATAAAGAGCGGCAACTTGATGATAGTCATTAGCACAGAGTAGGAATTTTAAAAACCTACAATTAGTGCGTAATATAATGTCAACACCGCACACAAAGTGGCTGAGCAGATGGATAGCGTAATAAGTTTCAGTAATGTCCTCCAACCAAAGAACATCTAAATAATTGTTGCTGAATGGTTTATGATTCTGATTCTGAGACACATTATTGGAGGAGAAGTCTGCCCATTTTTCCATCTGGATGATATGTGAAGAGCTTTTTTTCTAATGCAATGAAAGCATTTTATGGAAAAATTGCCTTCCGGTGCCTGTTTGGCCTATTTGAACACTTAGAGCTGAATACAGCTGTGTTTGTGTAAGTATGTAACTGAGCAGGAGCGTACATCAGAAGAGGGCCTTCAGGGTCAGCTTGCGGACAATAATGATCCTGCCAAGGGGAGAAAAAAGCGGTGAGTCAATCCAAATAAGGAATGATGTGGAAAACATGAAGCAGAGAACAAGTTGAATGCTGGTGAGGACAGACACACACCACACACACACACACACACACACACACACATCACACACACACATCACACACCCCCCCCCCCCATCACACACACACACACACACACACACACACACACACACACACACACACACACACACACACACACACACACACCCACACACACACACACACACACACACACACACCACACACACACACACCACACACACCACCACACACACACACACACACACAACACACACACACACACCACACACACACACACCACACACACACACACACACAACACACACACACACACCACACACACACACACACACACACACACACACACACACACACACACACACAAATAATGTATGAGTGCCCTTCTCTCCACTTCTTTGATCTGTTAATTATGATAAAACTGGTAAGGGTCTGGTGATTAGTGATGGCACAGTGAAGAGTGCCCCGAGTGTTATATTACACCACATCTCATTTAGGACCAGAAGAGAAGACAACAAAGTAAAGATGTAAGGATGACAGAAGAAGCCTGAAGACAGCCCGGCCTCATGGGACTTTCGAAAAAAGGTTTTAACTTGGGAGAAATTCCCTCTGCCACTTCTCTCTCAATCACCTCGATATATTCTGATGAATAAATATGTTAATAAGTATGGAGTTCACAGAGTTTGACAAGGACTGCTTTAAAATGCAGATCCTGCCAAGAAGGAGACGGATGCTGACCACACGTAACACCTCATCATCTACTGCGTTGGTTGTTACTATGGTAGAAAAACAGCTTGCAAGGTGTGTCTTTCTGAATGTTAAATGTCGTTGAATGATTAGTAAATGTGGTCAATAGGACAATATTTATTTGAAAATAATTGTAATGGTCTACCACCAGACAGCTCCTTCAGCGACAGGCTGCTGCACCCCAGCTGTCACACGGAGAGATACCGCAGGTCCTTCCTTCCTGCAGCGGTCAGACTACAACCAGCACAGCCCCTAGTAGACCCCCCCCCTCCCCTACACACACCACAACCAATACCCCTTGCTGCTAAATACCAATCAACTATGTGCAATATGGGCTATATGTGCAATATATATGCCGTTAATAACTGTGTAATTTATAACTGGCTGCTAAATCCTAAGAATTGTTACAGGATTTGTATTTTGGAAAGTATTTTTCTTTTACTTTAATTTTTTATATTATATTTTTATTATATCATAACTTAGTACTTTTTTCTTAACATAGGTAACATTAAGCTGTCTGTGGCTCTTTCCTGCTGTAACGATGCACATTTCCCCTCTGTGGGACTAATAAAGGTATTCTGATTCTGAAACTGTTTACTCCTTTAATACCAAGGGCGTATTGGGCCTATATCGAGGATCAATCTTGATGGTTGCATCAGATTTTACCATGATTCTTTTACATCAAAGTGATTACTTTTTGATACATTAGATACAAGTATCGTGAAGTGGTAAAAACAATCCTCTGATCTAGTTATTTTACCCATAGACTGATATCGCAGAAAAAGATGTATGAGGACATTAATTGATATTGCGATATAAAAACTATGGTATGCCTGTGACACAAGATTTTCATGACATAACTACACTGTAGCTATGTTCGTTTGACAAATAAATAACCTTGAACTTTATTTTAAGACTTTACTAGGAGCATGCATATTGGCTCTATTTTAGTCACTACATGGCACTTACTCAGTAAGACCATTGCAACAATTACGAGGCCATTAACTATGATTTATTTCCAAGTAAACGCCCAATGACTGCTTGTTGATAATAAGTAAGGAAGTTGTTCTGAGTATAACTTAGTATTAAGATTGTATCATGCTGTATTTAGTAAGGACCTCATAAGGTTGTAGTGCACGAGTGGCAGCGTCCGGGGCTGAGAAATGAAGCAGTAGAGTGCCATCATGGATTTACTAAGTGTGAAGAGAAGGCAACTGGAAACCTGTGTGGGTTAATAAGTGTCAAACCTCTTATGAATTAGTTATGAGCAAAGATCTCACTGTAGAATGATTTAAAGTCAACAGTTTTGTTTCATGAAAAATGACCACATTTAAGTGTTTTAAAGGAGAATGACTATACTTATGGTACTACCTCTTAATAAGGCCCATATTGAGCAAAGCATATTATATTTTATTTACAAAAAGTCTTTACTTATTATCAGTGAGCAGCTTTTAGGGGTTATTGAAGGAAAACTCTTAGTTAATGGTCTAGTTGCTGTTAAATATCATAAGGCAGATACGGAATTGACAGCATGATTTATAACAAATATAAAGCCAATGTGCATTCGTATAAGCAATTAGTTAAAGGTGGGGTAGGTAATTTTGGAGAAACCAGCATGAGGACGCTAGAATTTGAAAATACACAGCCGGAACAAATCTGCCACTTCCTTCCGCACATGACCAATGTGGGCACGAGATAAGTTTGTGCACAGATGGAAGGCTGACAGGCAGGTAGGCCATCCAGTTACTTTAGCCGGGCCGGCTAAAATGATTGGTGGTGCTTTTTACAGTACTACGGCTTCCACAGATGACATTTTGTCATGGATTTATTGTCAAAGCACTTAAGATATTCATTGCTATCGGGATGTTAAGAGCATTCCATGGAATATAACAACAAGTGTATCTCGGGCCGGTTTCTCAAACTTACATACCCCACCTTTAATGGTGAATATGTAACTTACTATAAAGTGTTACCGTTTATATCATCCACTGACACTAATCTATGTGTAAGGGACTTTGCACCAGCAAAGGCAGTATGAAGAAGTTATCCAAAAACAAGAATGTAAACAAATAGCTTATATATAGTCTGTTTAAGGTCAGCACACATCATACTGGTAGTTACCAGGAAACTCCACATGTGACCATTAGATTGACAGGAATCTTTTATGAGATATTTTTTAAATAACTAATAGATTAGAGAGGCTTAACAAGGTAAAAACAGAGGGTTCTGCCTGTTGAATACAGGGAACTGCTTTAGGCTGGTTTAGGTCCTATCTATCTGAACGCTCTCAGTTTGTACGTGTCAATGATGAATCTTCCACGCAAACCAAAGTTAGCCATGGAGTGCCACAGGGCTCAGTGCTCGGACCTATTTTGTTCACATTATATATGCTTCCCTTAGGCAATATTATAAGGAATCATTCTGTACATTTTCATTGTTATGCGGATGATACTCAACTATATTTATCAATCAAGCCTGATGAAATTAATCATCTAAATAAATTCAAGACTGCCTCAAGGACTTAAAACGTGGATGACCTTGAACTTTTGATGTTAAACACGACCAAAACTGAAGTTATTGTACTTGGCCCGAAGAATCTACGAAACAAATTATCTAAGGATATACTAACTATGGATGGCATTAATTTGGCCTCCAGTGAGACTGTAAGGAATCTTGGTGTTATATTTGATCAGGATTTATCCTTTAACGCCCACATAAAATCAATTTCAAGGACCGCCTACTTCCATCTGCGTAACATTGCAAAAATCAGGCATATCTTGCCTCAAAACGATGCAGAGAAACTAGTCCATGCATTTGTTACTTCAAGGCTGGATTATTGTAACTCTTTATTATCAGGGTGTACCAAAAAGTCAGTCAAGTCGCTTCAGCTGATTCAAAAATGCTGCAGCTCGTGTACTAACTGGAGTTAGGAAAAGGGACCACATTACTCCTGTTCTGGCTGCCTTACACTGGCTCCCTATAGAACACAGGATAGAATTTAAAATTCTTCTTCTCGCCTACAAAGCCCTTAATGGGCAGGCGCCATCTTACCTCAAATAACTCATTATACCCTACTGTCCTACTAGGGCATTGCGTTCCAAGAATGCAGGGTTGTTGGTTGTTCCTAGAGTCTCTAAAAGTACAATGGGAGCCAGAGCCTTTTCTTATCAAGCTCCACATTTGTGGAATCAGCTTCCAGTTTGTGTTCGGGCGGCAGACAGCCTATCCGTTTTTAAGAGTGCGCTTAAGACCTTCCTTTTTGATAAAGCTTATAGTTAGGGCTGATTAGATTCAGCCCCTAGTTTTGCTGATATAGGCTTAGTTTGTCGGGGGACATCTTACTTCTTCTTTCTCTCTGTCTCTGTCTATGTACTCTCATGTTCCGATTAACCCAGCTTCCCCAAATTTCTTTCTTTTTGGTGTCTATATACGCCGGGATCCGGAGTCATGGATGATCCTGCGGTCCTGTGTCCTGCATCGCGAGCCCTGGATCTTGAGTCGTGGCTGTGGTCCTGGATCATAGGTCCTGGATGGATATCCTCGTGGATTCATCTTCCTATTATACACACATGCATTTCCAAACATTTGGACTACCTATGTTGCAAATGTATTATCTTTTCAATTTACACACGGCATCTATTGCACGTCTGTCCGTCCTGGGAGAGGGATCCCTCCTCTGTTGCTCTCCCTGAGGTTTCTCCCATTTTTTCCCTTTAAAACTGTGGGTTTTCTTCGGAAGTTTTTCCTTGTACGATGTGAGGGTCTAAGGACAGAGGGTGTCGTATTGTCATACTGATATTTTTGTACAAATTGTGAAGTCCACTGAGACAAATGTAACATTTGTGATATTGGGCTATATACATAAACATTGATTGATTGATTGAATGGCTGCCTCTAATGTCATTACTACAACTAAAGAAAAATAAATGGCTTTGAACTGTTACAGAAGTGTTTCTATTACCGTCCAAAACAGGGTGAGAGACCTCAGGATGTTCCTGCTCAGGGAATTTGAACAGGGCTGTACCTTATTCAAACTTTTTTTATGCACCCTTGAAAATGTGATTATTTTACTAAGTACCTGAAGACCTGCTGAAAAAGAGATTCATGCAAACACAAGACTGCTTTGAAAATAAACACATTGCCCTATGATGGTTGGGAATGGATGTATGTTGATTGTGTGTGTCTACAGGTAACCAGTGCTTTAGCGAGGTGGTGGCAGCGGAGGTTGTCAAATCAAATCACTGTCCCCCAAATTGGATTGGAAAAACTAACCTGAACCCAATCTACAGCCGAGGTGACTGAAACTCCCAACTCTGACAAAACACTAAAAGAGTAATGCATATCTAAACCAGATTATAGTCCAATCATGTGCTCACGCTAATAAAAATGCGACCACTTGTGAAACTCATGATTAAGTCCTGTGAGTCAAAGGGAACCAAATCCTCCACATCCTCCATAGGATTGAGAGTATTCATTAACACTCTCTTCTGATCTGCAGGAACCCTCATGTGAATATGATCAATTAACGTCTTTACCTGTCCCACTTGATTAATACATCCATTCCAGCACATTCATTTAGATCCGAAGACGACATGTCAGTCTTTACCTGATCAATGAAAAGCAGAACGGTCGCAAAAAGAAACCTCATCAAACTGCCAATCACCTTAAAACCAATCAACAACAATCAACTAGCGTGGGTTAGCAATGCTGTGGACACATTGCATCTGCTTCCCATTGACAGTTAATTTTCCCATTTATATTTTGTGCTACACTGCAGTGAATAGTCCTGATCATGTGTTGGCCTATGTGTGAAAATATAATTATATTTAAATATCTTAATTCTAGCTCTGAGATACATTAATGTAGCTTTTCTTTTATCTGTGAACATGCCCGTGGCCCACTGCTGCAGAATCCAGAGTTCAACAAAAGCTGCTCTTGCTGTTACAACGTCTTCATTAAACCTGCTGAGATTCCCTCTCATATGCATTCATCCCAACAAAGCACCCACATTCCGAGGGATTAAATAATGCAGCTGGAATAATACACTAATAACTTAAAGCTGCTTTGTCATAACTCCAACAATCGTTATTCAGCAACTACAACTAAATGCTTGATTACAATTCCCTGGATTAGATTAAGCGCTTGGCTTGCAAAAAAAGCAGAAGAGGCCTCTTAAAAAACATATTGCCAGAATACCTCTTTGTGATGAAGCAAAGACTATTGCAACACTGGTGCACATCTAAAGCTGCAGAGCCCCTGGGATATGGCAAATGCTTTTATTATTGAGGAATTTATAATATTTTACATGTAAGGAAAGAGAAAAATAAAAAAGATATGCACAGTGGACAACAGTCTTTATCTGACTATCTTACTGAAGTCTTTCCTTTTCAGATAGTTATAGTACACAACCTCAAATTCTACTGCTTTATCAGGAGCTATTTCTATACAAATGGAGCACAGGCACTTGTGTTTGTGTCAGTGTTGTGAAGGAGGAACATCCGTTCCTGGACAGGAGCATGACTCTCTCTTATCGGGCTGAGAGAGGTTACAGACAAGAACAGATTACTCCGATATCCGGGGGTGGGGAGAGAGCGAGGGATAAAAGCGCATGAAAGAGAAAAAGAACCGGTATCTCAAACAGCTCTGTAACCTCAGCACATCAATACTATCAAAGTACTCTAAATAATATGATATGGGACTGTCTGTGGAATCTATAATGCAACAAACAGGGCATGACTATGAAATGTCACGTCTGTAAAACTGGTGTTTGGTGAAGGAATCAATGAATACTACCTGCCACAGTGAGCAGTGAGCAGTGAACAGTGAGCGTTCAGAAATGCAACATTTGTGATGGTTGCTGCATAGTGAGGATGAAGTGTATCCAGCAAAGAGTGGCAGAGCTGGGGGGTGGCTGGGAGTGGCCACGGCCACCCCCTACCACGGGGGCCCAAACTATTTTAGAACATTAAGAAAAAAATGTTTAAGTAACCTTTCATCATTGTGACGGCCCCAGAGCCTGGGGCCTGTGAGTGTGTGTGAGTGTGTGTGAGTGTTGCAGGTCCTGCGATGGGGTGGAGCTGAAGAGGCCAATCAGCGTGATCGGGGACACCTGGCCGGGGGTGCTACTTAAGCCCAGCTGCCCGGAGTCACAGCCCCGTCATGACTCTCTCCAAGCCTGCTGCGGAGGAACTGACCATGATCCTTTCCCCTCGTCCACCCGCTGATGTTTTTTGGTGTTGCCGAATAAAGTGCGGAGATTATTGGAAACTTTGAGCGTCTCTCCTGGTTTTTCTGTTGTGGCCAACGGGCCGGTCATAACAATCATTCATAAATAATTGACATTAATAGGACGTTATATTGTTAATGTACTCACTAAACTTACAATTCATTTAACTTATTTTTTTCCAAAAGTTAATTATCCAAAGCCTCTGTACACGCCCTTCTATTTACATGTAATGGTTTGGTCCTGTCTCCAAATGCGGTGCAGCACCGCCGGCACTTTCTAGCAGAGAGTGAGAGCATGTGAGGAGGGATGCTAGCACTTACTTGTGAACCATGTCTCAACGACTAACAAAGTCAGGCTTTCAAAAGAGAAAATAAAGGAGAGAAAGACAAGAGAGAGGAACTAAAGGGCACCCAGTTTTTCAAAGAAAAGGTGGGTGTGGCCTATGAGTGGTGGAAATGTGTCTGTTAGCTACGCATAGTCCATTGTAAATAATAATTGTTATGTTTTTGTTTTACTAAGCTGACATTAAGTACTGTTAATATCTATACAGGTTTTTAATTTCACTCCTCTTTTAGCTGACATTTAGTAAATGCAGGTAAATTTTTTAGCAGCTATTCATACTAAATCAGTTGTCCCTCCCCCTGGTGCCAGGACCAACAGATCCATCTCTAGACTTAGCAGCCCTGTGTTATATTTTCACAACTCAGTGTCAATAAATATTGTGCAGTTAGTATTGGACTACAAGATAGATGCAAGCCTGTACAGGTAGAGTTATTTAAAGCATAAATGAGTCGGTTGGGTTCTGGAGGTGTGGTTACAGCAATTGTGCTTGGTTGGCGTGGCCTGGGCCTGGTGGTGGGGCCCAATGTGATATATTTCCATGGGGCCCAAAATCCCTGGCGTGTATGGCAAGAGGGCAGGACCTATAACACATTTACTACCCAATAGCATTGTGAGGCTGAACAAAAGGACCTTTTGACTATGTAAATGTAGTCTTTTAAAAAAGCAAAACATTTACTGACTTTTTTAAGGATAGTTTCAAGTAATGTTGTAAAATTACAACCGGGGCCCGCCTTACAGGGTTAAGGGCTATTGTTTATTGTTATTTACTTTAAGATGTTTATTCTTAACCTATCATTTAATTTAAAAAATCTTATTTAAATGATGTGTGTGTGTCTCTGTATTCCTGATGATACGAGAATACACAGAGAATGAGCTCATAGGGCTGCTGATCACCATAAGCTAAACAGTCTCTACTATTGCATTACATTTGTATAATGTAAGCTTCGTTGATACTTTGCCTGCAGGAATACGAAAAAAATTGTTAGATACTCCACCACTTAATCCCAAATATTGTAGAGGTGTGTTGTAGGTGCCTTAAATAACCCCTTATTTTCTAGTGAGATGTATTTTTATGTTCATATAATAGTGATTTCAATGCCACCTCAAAATGATCACTGGTTCCATCCTGGCCACCCCACTGAAAATGTCCTGGCTCCGCCACTGCCAGCAAAGTGCCACGGTGGTTGGAGGTGGCAACAACACATTGCCAATGTTTGCCTCCACTGCTCCGAGCATTTAGATTTATAATTTTTTGATTGGTCGGAATAAATAAATAATATGTTGAGAGGTGACATTTATACATTTATATCTTCACCAATTTTCTTACGAACCAAGAAAGTCCTTCCAGTTATGTTGTAGAATAATTTGCTAAATTTGTGTTACCACTCCTGAGGCAGAGCAGGAGTCTTTAACTTCTTTAAAACATGTTTACATAGTAATCAGTATTCTGGAGCAGCCTGTGGGCAGCCTCCTCACAGGATGGACACAATGGGGAAAGTTTTAGTTTCTATAAAAGCTCATATTACAGTAGCCCAGTGTTGTAGTCAAGTCACTAATTCACGAGTCCAAGTCACTCTCGAGTCACCACTCTTCGAGTCCGAGTCACCAAGGGAGAGTCTTAGTCAAGTCCGAGTCACCCAAGGAGTGTCCGAGTCAAGTCCGAGTCATCATTACCTGTGTTCGAGTCCGAGTCCAAGTCCGAGTCACCCAAGGAGTGTCCGAGTCGAGTCCGAGTCATCATTACCTGTGTTCGAGTCCGAGTCCAAGTCCGAGTCACCCAAGGAGTGTCCGAGTCGAGTCCGAGTCATCATTACCTGTGTCCGAGTCCGAGTCACAAGTCTTCATGTATTAATCTTTTTGGATATATGTGTTGAAATGTAGCTGCTCCTCTACATTGCTTTTATCCTGTCATGTTATACTAATCTGTCTATTGAACTGCTGTGAAGCGAGTTTGGCTACAATTCTTGTAATAGGTGCTATACAAATATAAAGCTTATTACTAATATTAATATCATTATTATTATTATTATTGTAAATTACCTTTAATATGTCTAACTATATTTAAAATTAGTTACCTTTTAGAGAAGTGATTATATTTGTATGCCAATATTTTCCTATGGTAAAGTTTTAGGTTTGCACTTTTATTTTGATAGTAATAAGATCGGGACTTTTATTTTGAAGGAACTTTTACCAGTTAAATCGGTAAATCGATTTACCAATAAAGATTAAGCCCCAGAAAGCACATTGCTACTTAGCATGTAAAATGACGCCTAACTGCATGTTAAGTAGCCATGTGCTTTCGTGTTATCGGCTGAATCTTTATTTATTGATTAGATCACGTTACTCTGATGATAGTGTTCAAGACAGCCTATATGTCTGGTCTGAACTCGATCCTTAGAGTAATGTGTTACAGTTGGAGGTATTGTTTCCGCACGGACATATATGTTCGTGCCGAAACAAAACCCCCAACTGTAGTTCCATGTGTGAATTATGTGTCAGTGTGTTCATAAGTGATCACCACAATATCATCATTATGATAATAACAGGTGTCAGGTATAGTGACAAGTACAGTTCACTATGAGGTAAGGTGACACTTCCCATTACATATTATTAAAGTGTGAGATCTCTTTACGTAATCATTATAACTAAATCCTTAACTAAGACATTACTGACATCTACAATCAGGAAAATGACTACATGACTAACAGGATGCAGCAGTTCACTGATTGTAGCATTGATCTTAATGATGTTACAAAACAGCTGCTACTAATCTGTAAGAATTATGCGCTTTAAGAGACAGGAAGTTACTTTAATGAACAAGTTTGCAGAGACGGCTGCTGACATCCTTCTGTCCACACTGACAGCACTGACGATTTGCCCAATTAGAGAAGCTGATTATCGTCCTATCGGCTTATTAACTCAAACATGCGCGATGAACCATTAAAGTAAAACATGAAACTGTATGAAGCTTGATGCAAAATATGCTTTCATGCCATTAGCAATGTTTTTTAATGTGCATTCAATTAAAAACATCAATCTCAAATGTTCACTGTACCCATTGAAAAAAGTCCAGCAGTATTTCATTACCGGGCAGGAGAAACGGCTTCTCATTAATGTGCAAATTATGCACGGCAAGTCGGCAACTATTCCACTGTAGTAAAAGGTGTTGATGAGTGACAGCAGGAGCGGCTATGAATTAAAAATATTTTTATAATGGCAAAGCTGTCACATCAGTAAATACTAATTTGTGAGGATGCAATCTAATACAGCGTGGCACAGATGTCAAGCAACTGACTCCATTACCAGAACAACAATCTAAAAAGACGCAGGTAATTGGCAATTTTATCATTTAATGTGAGTTGTAAAAAAAAAGGGAGAGATGGGACCAGGCTTTGAATCCAATAATTTATGTGATACACATAGTTGGGTGCATGCAAATAAACTGCTTCAACCAAATTAACGATGTCTAATAGACTCTGTATATTCACTGTGTAAGCAACCAGGGATCAATAAAGTACCCTATTACTTTTTTTGGATGACAGACAGAGCTGAAATGTTCTTTCACAGAGAGAAGCTCATGAGCGTGGGACAGAACCACAGCGTTAGCAGCAAGAGCAATACAGATACAGATGTAGTAGGATAATATATGAACAGGACATAATGGTTACAAATACAAATATTTGTATCTTTATATTGTTTATTTATTATTGTTGACTTAATTGGCCAACTGCTAACTTAATAAATGGTTTGGTCATAACAATGTAAAGAAATAGTTTCTGTTACACATTTCTAAAGCACAAGGTGACGTCTTCAAATGTCTCGTTTTGCAGGAAAATGGTTGTATACACTAAATAAATGTTGTTTATTATTACATTAGACAACATAAAAGCACCAAATCCTTTTAATTCAAAAGCTGGAACAACAATTGTTTGGAATTTGTGCCTCAACTTGGAAAATAATAAGCAACTATTTTGGTCTTTACATTTTTAAGAGAGACCCTATGATTGTTTAGTTAAAAGTCAATGTAATAAGCAACCAAGTAAACTCGAAAAGGTTTCAAAAACGTTGCATGTTTGCTACAGTTCCTGAAGAACTTGTGTAACTAGATGCTGTTCCCTTTGACCAGGCATCAGGCCTGAAGTCTGTCTGTGTTTCATTCGGTTTTGGTGACGATCATCAGCGGTGACACAGGGAGCCAAAGACCCACGAGAGCAGTCACAGATCACCTGCTCCTAAATGGTGCCAACAGTCAGACCTCAGATGCTACAACTCAAATCTGATACTTCTATTTTCTCTTATTTCTTCCACTGAAAAAAAGACACAGTACACAAAAATGTGGTTACGGTTGAACTGAAGTGATGTCACAGCCCTTTGCATTAACTTTATCAATAAATAATTAACTACACACTGTTATTTTTGTTTATGGACGATACTTTAAAACAAATTCAATCTTTTTTTAACGTTTTGATTCGAACACATATAGTCGGATATTAGTTTTAAACCCATTCGCTGTAGAACAATTCTGCTTTGATGTGACACATTTGGAAAAGTAATAACATTTGTAACAATTCTAATTAGAATGAGACGGAGTCCCTCATGAGAAGTAATTGGGAAATGTTCCTGCAGCGTTTCCACAAAGTGAATAAATCTACAGCAGTAGTGCAGCAGGGAGCAGGACCTATGTTTGTAATGTGATAAATTCACAGCATGCAAAAATGTCATGGGCTAATCTATTGAGACTTCAAACTGGAGTGAGGAGTGTCACGGTACAGAATTAAGATAAACATGGAGGTTAATGAAATACGACGGGTAGGTTCATAAACATGCTATATTAGTTTAACTTTCCGTCATCCATTATGCATTTCATTCAAACGTTGTTTATCATAAGCAATTTGCATGACATTCAGCTCTCCTGCGGTGCTCCTGTGTGCGACAAACATATCAAATGATTCTCAGATAAAGCTAGATAACCATCAGGAAAAACAGCAGATGTCACAAGAAGAACATCTGAAGTCAACATCAAAACGTGAACTCCAGAAAGTTGCCAAAAAATCTATTCATTTTCAACAATACATAACAATTCAACAGAGAATTCCTTAATACAACAGAGAAAAAAATTCCACACTACAGTATTGTGCCGCTCTCTAACAGATTCACTGGTTCACTGACAGACCAACGGAGACTAATTTAAAGAGTTCATCTTAAAGGTTAAAGCGACAGATGTAAAGCAATATGGGCAGCGATGAGAAGAAAACAGAAACAAAAACAAACACTGAACAGACTGCTATAATTTAGTGCACTTAGTGTCATTCACCCACTATCTCAGACACACTTATTTAAAGTAGAAACACACAAGCACAAGATGCATCACTGAAGAGCAGCTCAGGGTCCACTTAACAGGAATGGACATTTATGCGATTTGAGCCAAACAAGTCTAACTCTTTTTTACAGCCCATTTGATTAATATTCAGCACGTCGGGTATGACAGGAGGTTTGACAGGTTTCCCCGATGCATCTCGTCTAATTTTCAATTCAGTTAGTAGAGGATAAATACAATCTTTAAATACACAAATAATACAAACACTTATGTAATCAGGCTTGAAGAAAAACACATAAAATGCCATGGCAAGATAAAATGGTAATGAAACGACATATTTGTTTTGGTTCAAATGTTTCCAGAGGCATTTGTCACATCCTTCTCATTATATTACATGTTTCCTATGTCAACAACTAATAACTACAATAGACTATAACTACTACTACTACTACTATCTGTAATACTACGTGCAACAAAAAGTCATTTGGTTCTTTCTCGGTTGGCTCAGTCCCCTCGAAATATATCTGAAAAAGACTAATTAACAACACACGATGCCAAAGCAACAAAAGCAAAGACAGAGGATTAATACAAATTGTGAATGCTTTGCTTGCCAAGTGAGGATGGATCAGATGGCGACTTGGATACCAGGAGGATATGAGGAAAGCCTCCAGCTTCAGGAGGAAAACAACGCAGCGGATCCAATATGTACTTGGTCTATTCTTCAGAGCCGGTTAAATCAGATGGGAAACTGAACAGCTGTGCAAAATAATTGATCCCACATGTGATGTCAAGCATGCAAGCTGTCTCAGTCCAAAAATCTGAGAGGTTAGAGCTCTCAAAAACAAACAGCAGGGACATGAGATTGGCGTCCTAGGATTTACTGTTTAGCCTCCATCGTGTTAAGATTGAGGATTTGAAACTGCCTCCATTCCTTTAATCAGTTCTAACCAATGCTATCCAAACTGGTTTCAAGACTAGAAATGGCTGTAATCAACACAATGAATGAGCTTAATCATGACCTGGGGAGAACTCCATCAGCACAAATACTTTCTTGTGTTAACCCTTCATTTCCGTCTAATGTATGATTAGGGTCGGAAGAAGTTATAAGAATTAAGCATTCCTTATATCTTAACCCTGGTCTTTTCTGTGTGAGCAAACTCTTTTCTAAGGGAAGCATTTTCGAAGAAAGAAAGTGTCATAGACATATTCACAGTCTTTCCTCAGAAGATTCACTGACAGAAATCTCTAGAGTGACCATTATGTTCTGAGGGCCTAATTAATTTTGTCCTAAGTGCTGTCAGTGCTAATGCCCTCCATTGTTCTCTGGAGGATATGGAGAAGAAAAGGAAAGCATAACCTATCTATCTGTACAGTGTGGACTTTTTTTTATCAAAATAAATCTAGCAGGCAGCCAGAGGGAGATCCCCGTCAGATGACTGTAGGTTAGGACAAAGATGATGGCACACACCAGATAATGAAAAACTCAGGCAATGCCTATCAAAGGGGCCTTCTGGTGTTAGACGTTTTTAAGAGATAATTATTCATATATACAATTATGTTTTAGATTTAAAACTGAATCTTTGAACATTAGAGAATACTTGGGGTGAGAAGGCTCTCCAGTGTTTCCTGGACTCTATTATCCAGCCAGCTTGTCCAGTGCGAGGGAGTTTGCCGTTTAACAACACAGCCAAACTCTTGTTTAGTTCAAGAGGTACATATTGAATGTGTCTATTGATGCCCGAAGGACAGCTTGACACCCTCAAGAGAAAAACAGGCTGGAGAGCTTTTTTAAATCTGTTTTTCTCTTCTCTTTGAAGTTTAAACTGTCAGAAAAAAAGACCAAGCCTCAGAAGAAAGCTGTGTAGCTGTCACTTGTGTTGTGGTTTAGGCAATAACAGTGCTGTTAGTCCTCGTAGCTTGTTATATTATGCCATGCTTGGAGAGAAAACATCTTTGATGGTCATGGTTAATCAACAGCTAGAAAAGTCCTAAAGCAAAATGTAAAACAACAAGTCTATAACAGACACTGCTGTTTATTTTACTATTCAGCCTCCTAAAAATAAAGCGAACTTCCATTGAACTTCAAAGGAGTTGAACAACAAAAACGTCATAAAATAACTAATTTGCCGTTCAGTAAATTGTGAACATACGTACATCCACATGTTACCACATGGAGGGCTACAACTAAGATTTTGTGTCATTGCCTGTTAATTATCTGATGAATCACTTGGCTAATACAAATTGTTGACCAAGTCCGAAATGCTCATTTTGTCCAACCAACAGTCCAGAACTCAAATAAAACCAGCTTACAATCATAAAAGGCTAACATGCTAACTATGGATGGCATTAATTTGGATGGCATTAATTTGGCCTCCAGTGAGACTGTAAGGAATCTTGGTGTTATATTTTATCAGGTTTATCCTTTAACGCCCACATAAAATCAAACTCAAGGACCGCCTACTTTCATCTACGTAACATTGCAAAAATCAGGCATATCTTGCCTCAAAACGATGCAGAGAAACTAGTCCATGCATTTGTTACTTCAAGGCTGGATTATTGTAACTCTTTATTATCAGGGTGTACCAATAAGTCAGTCAAGTCGCTTCAGCTGATTCAAAATGCTGCAGCTCGTGTACTAACCAGAGTTAGGAAAAGGGACCACATTACTCCTGTTCTGGCTGCCTTACACTCCCTATAGAACACAGGATAGAATTTAAAATTCTTCTTCTCACCTACAAAGCCCTTAATGGGCAGGTGCCATCTTACATTAAAGAACTCATTATACCCTACTGTCCAACTAGGGCATTGCGTTCCAAGAATGCAGGGTTGTTGGTTGTTCCTAGAGTCTCTAAAAGTACAATGGGAGCCAGAGCCTTTTCTTATCAAGCTCCACTTTTGTGGAATCAGCTTCCAGTTTGTGTTCGGGCGGCAGACAGCCTATCCGTTTTTAAGAGTGCGCTTAAGACCTTCCTTTTTGATAAAGCTTATAGTTAGGGCTGATTAGATTCAGCCCCTAGTTTTGCTGCTTTAGGCTTAGTTTGTCGGGGGACATCTTACTTCTTCCTTCTGTCTGTACATGTGTACTCTCATGTTCCGAATAACCCAGCTTCCCCCAAATTTATTTTTGGTGTCTATCTACGCCGGGATCCTGAGTCGTGGCTGATCCTGTTGCTGTGGTCCTGAGTCCTGGATCGTGAGCCCTGGATCCTGAGTCGTGGCTGTGCCTGTTGCTGTGGTCCTGGATCCTGAGTCTTGGACTTCGAGTTGTGGCTGAACCTGTCTCTGCGGTCCTGCCTGACTCTCATCATACTACTTCCCTGATGGCTCCAACAGGATTGTTGACATCCTCATGGATTCATCTTCTTATTATAGACAAATGCATTTCCAAACATTTGGTCTACCTATGTTGTAAAATGTATAATCTTTTCGATTTACACACGGCATCTATTGCACGTCTGTCCGTCCTGGGAGAGGGATCCTTCCTCTGTTGCTCTCCCTGAGGTTTCTCCCATTTCCCCCCGTTGAACTGTGGGGTCTCTTTGGAGGTTTTTCCTTGAACGATGTGAGGGTCTAAGGACAGAGGGTGTCGTATTGTCATACTGATATTCTGTACAAACTGTGAAGACCACTGAGACAAATGTAACATTTGTGATATTGGGCTATATAAATAAACATTGACTGATTGATTGATGGATTGAAGGATTGAATTAGAAACCCGAACCAGATAATTAGTGGCCCTATTCTTAAGAAATAAAAAAACAACCTCAATATGATATCAATTATGCTAGTGAGTTCATATCCAATCACCCAGAATCTATACTTAGTTTATGTAATGAGAAATAATTACCATTGCACTGAAAAACAACATCCACCCAAGAAGACAAAGAGATTTATCTGAAAGCTAAAGCAAATAATTAGCAACCCTAATTTTGATTGGGAGGACCCCAGACATATTCCCTTACTCCCTTAGTTGGAGTTCAAACATACCCACATTCACAATTAGAAGTGCTTGCAGTGTATCAACACATACTGTACACTATAGCAGTTTGTCCACCAGGCAAAGATTCTTGTGAAATACAATGAAAATAGAAACATTATAAGTTCCTCAAAATCAATAAAACATATAAATGCATGATACAGACAATAAGGAAACTGGCCTGTAGACAGAGAGAAGTAGAGTCTCCAAGTGTATTCATTACACAAAGATCTAGGCTAAAGACACAATAGCACACAAATCTCTTTATCAGCAGTTCCACAGAAGCCCAAGAGACTTGAGGCTACTTCTGGCAGCAAAAACATCTGGTAAATCTATGAGTATGGCCTGAAACATGACCAACTGGAAAATATTCCAACTGAAAGAAGTGGCTTGGATTTAGCAGAGTCAGCTTACCATTCTGTGTAGAGAACTAGAGTATGGCAGGAAAATTAATCTTTGTGACACGACAAGCCCTGTGCCCCCAGGAACTACATGGAAGAAGCTATAGGTAGATAATGAAAGAATGGGTCCATCATGGGGATTTGTATATAATGGCGTATATGGGTCATCAGCACCATTGTTGCCTTTAAAAAGACCTCCTACTTAGCTGGGAAATACCACTGAGCTCCATAACCAAGGGGTATCAATCTAGTTACAATAGATACACTACAAAGTGCATTGGCAATTTTAACAACCCCAGAAAACAGAAATGTTGTCCTTCAAGTAATTCATCATTTGTAGTAGGGAACTGACTAAGAAATGCATTATTTAGGACAATGAGCAGCATGTTTCTGGTCTAAAGTTAGCTATAGCCAGTATGCTGATCCTTTATATGAATAGTATCTCTGGAAAACAAGTTTGAGGTCCTGAATTTAGCCCGGTCCACCCACCCACTCCTGAGCAGTTGTCAAAGCACCATGCAGCTGACAGCATCTTATCAGCAGCTGCCAATTACAACATGGGAATCTTATCAGCGTTAGCCGATTAGAACCAGGGGAGTTGCTGTGAGGAAATGTCAACAGCTCACTGAACTTGCCAGAGCTCTTCTCCTTCCATGCCTCTCCATCCAGGCAGCTTTCTGTGAGTCTTCTGTCACAGTAATAACTGCCAGTACAATGTTGTGACAAGAAGGGCTGAAGGTACAGCAGGGTTATGAAAGAGCAAGCAGCCCAGAGAGACTTCAAACTTCCTGAAAAATGCAATATTTTAGTACATTTTTGACAGCAGAGGACTTGAAATACATTCTTTCATTATTCACTTGTCACCATGTAGGTGGGTGTTCAGACTGAAAACAGAAGCTAACACAAGATATTAAAAACTAAATCAAAGATAACTCAGAAGTGTGGAACACAATAGATCAGATTTTTGTTGTACAAGTCATGCTTTTCAGACGGATTACAGTGTTCGACATAGAGATTAGTTTATCCTTTTCACAGCTTCTTCACTTCTCGCCTAGGCGATATGGAGAACATCTAATATCACAATATATTTGACCAAATACCTACATATTGCAAATATATTGTAGGGGTTACTATTGGTGACAGTCATCAGTATTGTGGATACGATGACTAGGTTGGTAAAAGCAAGTTATAAAACAGCTAGTTGAGTCTGGTAAGTTTACAAAAGGATTGCATTTTTGTTCATTGAACTAAATGAATCCAACAAGATCCCAGAAAGTTATTAGAAACACATTTTTTTATAAAAAGTACTTCCTTGTATCACTGTATCAAATATACGTTGGGGGAAATGTATGAAATATTCAAAATAGTAGCAACATGATAACATTCTTAAAGGGTGGCAAGAAAAAGATGGCAATACTGTAGGTGATGCTTTTCCTGTCACTTCAATAGCTGTGTGTCTGTATAAGAGCCATTTCTTTCATCATCAATTGCATCATTGGTCGTGAAACTAAATGGAGACAAATAACAGTATGGCCTGGTTTTAAGATTTTAGCAGATCTCCACAGAGTGATGGAGCATTGAATGAATCATGGTCTAGTGCTTTCTCTGGTAAAGCTTTCAGAATGGAGGTCATTGCAGTTATTTCAATGGATCATCTTCTCTGTAATGGCGGAATGGTTGACTGGAGACATGAGAGATACAGTACCTGCAGTGGCAGCAACATGGAGCAGAACCTCTGATGCCTAGTAAACCCTTCTTTCTACGGAGCTGATAAAATAACAACAGAACAGCAAAGAGCTTTTTTTCTGTGGGGTGTGATAGTACACATTTCTGCAGTACATTCACAGCAAGGGTTGACTGCTGCGCCCCCAATACCAAGGCTTTGAGTGGGAGCAAGGGCAGACCTTGACTATCTTTGTATTCAGTGTGCCTCAAGGCTCAACATGTGTGTTCACGCATCATTGCTCACACAGAGACTGAGACATCTTGTATTTTAATCAGATTTCCATCATATGCCTGCAAAATCATTTTAATTTTGTAAATATTTGTACGGATCACACACCTCTGCTTTCTTTACCACAAAAATAGGAAGGAAAGCTTTTGTGTTTAAAAAAAGTCAACAAAAGTAATTTATGAATTTCATATATATGTTGTCCATTGTCAGTTGTCTTTGTTCTTAACTTATTATAGTTTTTTTGTATCTTTTTATATTATGACTAATCCTTGGATTGGTTAGTTGTATTGTTTTAATATTTAATACCAGTCTTAGTCAGATCTCGGTGAAGGAGAAGATTCCAAATGCAATAGGACTTACCTGGTTAGGTAACTAGAAAAGGTACCACAAATACATTTGGCAAAAGAAGAGAGGAGAATACATATGCCTGAAAGCAAAACAAGACCCAGTGCAATAAGGTAAAGTGAAAGACAGAAGGTGTGAAGTTGATACACACTTCAGCTTCCCTCCCAGTGGCTTTGACAAATGGCTCACATTGTTCTGTCCAATGCCATTACAACACACTTTGGAATTAAACAACCACTGTGCTGACTTTAGATTAAAACCATTCGTATAATACAATCACAGCAGGGGGAAGTCAGGCCAAGCAGTGTATCGCCAAAAAGGTTGTTAACAAAGCCACCGCTGTTGATACCAACATCATCATGCGGCCTCAACAATAAATAAGAACGGACACATCAAAAAGCAGAGACTTGCTCCCACTATACAGTCTGTCAAACTGTAGTCAGGCCAAACACCATCTGCATTTCTCATTGGATCAGTATCATTGGCATGTATATAAATACATACAATACATATACTGCAGTGATAAATAAAAAAATCATTCAATATACGTCATTGACATGCTCCACTTGGGTCCTTGCAGTTCTTTTTAGCGATGCCAGTCTAGATTTCCCATAGCTACAGTGTCACTATTGACTTCTTCATTATTCTACTTTATGTCCAAATACATCACTGTAGGCTGAGATAATTAGGTCTTCCATTTCCAAGAGAGAATGAATGTCCTGTTTCCAAAAGTGTACAGTATATCACCGGTGGTTTCCCATGTGTAGAACCAGTGTACACAATGTACAAAGTGGTACTGTAAAGGTGATTTCATTAAGTTTACATACTGTCATCTCGCTAGTCTACGGAAGAGGATTAGGGCCACATAAAACATTTTTTTGTGAGGATTTGAAAAAAATATTATTATTTTTTGTTCTGAGAAAAAAGTCAGAATTCTGACTTAATCTCAGAATTCTGACTTTTTTCTCAGAAATACCGGTAACTGTAGAACCAGCTTCACTGCGATTTACACATTGCAGTAGGCAACAATGGAGGACGTGAGTGAATTTCTGCGCGCCAGAGGGGTCCAAGAGGAAACCATAATAAGTCATTTTACAACCATCTGCAATGTGTAAATCGCAGTGAAGCTGGTTCTACAGTTACCGGTATTTCTGACTTTTTTCTCCCAAATAAAATGTTTTTTTTTTGTTCTGAGAAAAAAGTCAGAATTCTGAGATTAAAGTCAGAATTCTGACTTTTTTCTCAGAACAAAAAAAAAATGTTTTTTTTTCAAATCCTCACAAAAAATTTTTTTATGTGGCCCTAATCCTCTTCCGTACTAGTCCACCTACTCATAAGGACGATATCCACTGGCCAACAACTACTAGAAGAGTAGGAGGAAGATACTGATTAAAGATCGAGTGCATCATAAGTTATTGTTGGAGAAGGTGCCGGTTTAGCATATAATTAGTCTTTGAGAGCAGAGTATGTTTGCTCTTCCTACACACCGTAGAGACGCCGTAAGAAACTTGCAGAATCTTAGTAGAGACTTTCTCCTGATCCATGAAGTATTTCAAACCTTCCGACAAAAGCTACCTGTATGATGAAAGTCTGCGTTTGTCTTGGCTGCTGTTGCCAGAGAGAAGTGAGATTGGTACCCTTTAAAAAAAAAAACACGTAGGTACTAAAAAAGTCTGGTCACGATCAGCGAAGTAAAGGCTGAAAGAGATGGGGACTGGGAAACAGAAAATAAATCAGCAACTAGATTGGAAATCATGATCAACATGTCTGTATTTGAAGAAATTAAATAGGGTTCTTGAAAATTGCAGATGCCATTTTTCACTATTTTTCTGACATTAGATGAGAATAATCAGTTTTTAATAAGTATAATGAATCAATAGTCTTAGCTATTATATCTATTTAAAGTTTATAGCATGTCTTGCTTTTATCTTTTTAATGATATAGTATTTCGACTATCACTCCTTGGTACAAGAATATTTATACACATCTACAGTTTGTTTTTGCTTGTTTTTCTTTACTTGTTTTTAAGAACACTGCATTTCCCTTGACAAGAAATGTGGTGTATAAATAAAGTGGTGCTTGCTTGCTTATATACGGTATGTGTTTCTTTAGAAGGAGTCAGAAACATAGGGTCAGCTACAGTGCAGATCTCCAATGACATTTTTATTGAGCTTTGGCAACAACATAATAAAAATAGTCTAGTTTGTACTACCTGTCACAATGTGATCCCACACTCTGTATCCTAGTAAGTCTTTGTGATAGCCTGCTCAGAGTCACTGACATTAACAGACAGTCTCTTGGTTGGGTATAAGCTGGTACAATCATGCATTATGTATGGCCGGGTGGCGCTCTATGAGTACAGTTTAACAGGCCTCCCGATGCCAAATGAGCTGCAAGGATGACAGAGTGGAAAAACATCACTGGGGTTTTCCTGTCAAAGAGTTCTGGTAATAACTAGATACCCTCAAGTGAAGGAATCTGATCAAGCAATAAGTGGACACTGTTTATTGATTAGCCTCGTTAAAACTTCCCTTACATACCCCAACTAGATGTCTGCACCAAAAGCCAGTGTGAGAATCTAACCAGGTGTCGAAAAATGTAAATGCATATCCATCATAGATGTAAACTTTACTTTTCGTTATTGTTACTAGCAGTCTGTAGAAGTAGGTGCTCTAATCCTCTGCCCCCATGGTTTGCCCCCCTGTGATAATGGCTAAAATGACTTAATTGGAATTAGCTTTCTTTCTCCCTGTTGAGAGCGTTTGTATCACCAAACAGCTCCAGGCATTTCAACACAAGACATACAGAAGGCACACCTAGCTGCTGTAACATTAATTATATGTATTAGTTCTACCACTGACCTGGCTGTGTGGGTGAGATAGCATTGATCGTGTGTGTTGAGGGAGCAGCATGAGTAAGAGCCCACACGCACAATAAATGTAATTAATCCATGTGTTTATGTTTAAGGATAGATGTTATCAAACTCTTGCTTGACAATCATTGTTGTGATGAAGTTATCTTCTTTTGTTGATTTAGGCAGTTATTGATGTATTCCCACCAGCCTCTGGACCGGAACAGGGCTGATCGTGATTTGCATGTAGCCTGGGAAAACTAAGAGAGCCTTTAATCAGATTAGCGACCTGGCTAACAGAGACGGACATATGGGGCTAAGTGTAATTACACTTACGCCAAAGTGTAATTGGTGCCTTTGTTGATAAACAGAAAGTTACTATATTTATTATTCTGTAACCATTCAAAATGTTCTGCTTTCCTTTGGCATACACTGTAAGTAAAAATAATATAGTGGGGGTTTGATCTGATGGTTGAATACCACAAGGACTCTCATGGTTTAACCTTGGGCTGTGGGAAATTAAAACAAGCATTTTATAGACAAAACGATACAATACAATAATCATGCCAAAAAGCTATTGTAGCATATACCATTTTTTTGGATTTGTTTCTTTTTACTCTTCCTTTTTAAATGGAGGTAAACATCTACCAAACAGTATTTGAGGTGTGCATCCAGTCATCCTTTCACCTATCAGAGCACTACTCTCTTCAGCACTACAACGTTTACAATGTCCTTTCACAGAGCCATGTGGATAAAAGTGGGTTGTAAAAAGGTGCCAGGATGACGAAGGAGACAAGAGGCTGAGGAAATGCTCAGCACATGGGTTCAGAGCAGTAATGTCAGGCAGTGAGAGGCAGCTGGTGTGGATCAGTTAACCCGGCTGGAGGCTGAGAGGGAAGACAGAAGGATGGATGGAGAGGTGTTGAAAGAAGAAGAGAAGAGCCGTGGGGTCTCTGTGATGAACATGCTGCTGTGAGCATAACACAGGGTGATTCCTACAGCTCCTCACTGAGGTAACCAAGGTGAAGTAGCACAGACAAAACCAAAAAAAAAAAATAGACAGCAAAAGCGACATTTTAGTATTGGCTATGGTTTAGTCCCAATACTGTACTTATTTCTGTAAGTTTTCCCTGATGTAAATACATAAACAACTACTCAATCGTTGCATACGTGTAATGTTATGCCGAACATGTCACCTCCTGTATAATGTGGTGTCATGTTGTATCAGATCAATGTGCAATCTTCAATTAAAGTAGAGGGAAGAAGGATTGTAATGTGGGCCCAACATCCTCCTCTTACAATTTAAATGAGTTCAGAAACACCAGAGGCTAGATGAAACCAAATGTTGCTTCCTGTATAGGAGAAACAAAGCTCTCCCACAAAGACAATATCAATAATTCATCAGGTAATCCGACCTATCCGAGAGAGCGGTTACTCCTTGGTGTTTTGGGCCCTCTCAGACGTACAGAAATCTGACGGTCGCTGCTGGATTCACGACAAACATTGTAGATGATACCTCTCAACATCATTCACATGTGTAATTAAACCCTCTGAGCCCTTACATCTTTGGCCATCCTTTTTTGTTAGAGAACATTCCCTTAACAGGAGGAAATGACAGTTTTATTTCAATATAAGGGAACAAGGGCTTAGAGGGTAGAAATAGAGAGGAAGGGCTGCTGGCTTTTGAAGACATATGTAATTAAAGAGTTCTTGATATTAAATCAACCTTATTTGTCTTGATAGTATGAATAATCACAAACACAATAGTGGACAAAAAACACAGGTTTCAGATATAATACTTGGATTTATAAATAAATACAAATGTTAGGTCTTTTAGTAGTGACTCTTTTAAAAACCCAAGGTGACTCGAATTGTCTTGTTTTGTCCAATTCATATTTAAAAACCACTAATATTACATTTGATATATTGCCCGTGCAGCAATGGTGTATGAATGTGTGTGAATGTTAGTTCCCTAGACCAAGTGGCACTGCTCTGGATGAATGAGGTGTGAATGGGTGAATGACTCGTAGTATATAAAAGCCAATGAGGGGTCTTAAAGACCCGATAAAGCGCTATATAAGTACAGCACATGTACCATCTGTATACCTGAAACAATCAAACCATTTCAGTTTTGGCTAGAAAAAAATGAAATAGTTGGCATTGCATTTTCTTTCAGTTGACTGGTATACAGCATTAAGAGCATACATATACCAGCAAACAACTATCTGTATAGATATTGATGCAACACTAACTGTTTTTTAATCTCGCCTGTAGGCTATGTCCATCAGTTTAGCTAAGTTAAAGATAAAAACCAAAATGGGATCTTAGAATATTATTCAGAAACCCTGCCAGGGCCCAAGCTATTTGGCCCTAAGGCTGAGGGACTAAGAGAACAACTCAACTAAGTGCTAATTGTTTATCTTCCCTACACTGTTGCTGTGTATACATAATAATAGGAGGGAAGCCATGTGCAAAACAATGCTCCCGTTTGCTTTGGTTAGGCAGGTTTCGGTTTTTGTATTAGAATCTTTTCCGATCTCGACACATTAGCTTTGGCGTGAGTCCACAGACGGAGCAGAGCGCCTTCTGGCAACGTGAATTATTTAGATCTCATTTGTTTGTAGGCTTTTCAAGATGGGGTGAAGTGGCACTAAATCCTTGAGCACTGCGGCGTGCAGAGGGGTTAGGATGAGCAAGAGAGCACAACTAAAGATGATGGAGGTTATAAATGGGAAAAGGACATTTATTTTTCCATTTTGTGATGATCAGTAGAATAGATGGAGGATGAGGATTGGGATTTCCATGTTGACCTGGACCACAGCGAGGCATAAATATGAGGATATTGCGAAATAATAATGCTACCAAGGCGCTGTCTGATATTCTGAATGTATTAATTTAATTATATTTAAGATTTTTATGAATTTAGAATTAATATCTTGTTGGACAGATGGTTTGTCATAACAACCACTTGATGGATATTTATTGACATTACCTAGACTTAACTTACACGATAATTTGCAGAAAATGATTGATAGTGAAAATAATTGTTGGATGAAGGTCCGCTGTGTATACCATATTACCACACAGACATGCAGCAATGTGCAGTCCTCATCTGTCCCAGAGCATGGACGAGTATGTTCTGACTGAAGCTTACTGAATCCCAGATGGATAAGAGAGGCAGGCCCTTCACAGCTTGACACACATGTTAAATCACTTTTCTCTCCTTGAGGTCAAACATATATGGTCAAGACACACAGTACTGCAGAAGCTGCAGGGGGGGGGGGGGGTCGAGTTGTCCATTCTTGTTCTGTGTTTCTGTGACTATCTAGTTGCGCACGCTACTAAAGAGACGCGCTACCATGGAAACCAAACAATGGTGTAGCTGTAATAAAGTCCGAGTGGAAACAGTCGTGTGTAAATCTGATTTTGTCAGAAATCGGGAGAAATGCGGGAGAAATATGAAACCGGGAGAGGGCTATGAAATCGGGAGTCTCCCGCGAAAATCGGGAGGGTTGGCAAGTATGGCCCCACATGGCTCAGACATCCTGTTTGTGAGCTAATGAGTTCACTTCTATCTTCAGTCTGTCATCCCCCGTCCATCAACATCACTCTAAATCTTCTGGGTCACTGGTGGCCTCAGCATCACAAAGACTGACATCATGCTGGAGCACGCCCCCCCCCCGACCTCAACACACAGCAATCAGAACACACACATACACACACCTCTCTAGGACAGCCATACATCTAAATGGACTGTCATCTCTGACAGCCTAAGTATCTCAATACATTATTTACCTTGCAATGGCTCTTTGCCTGCCAGTACTGGGTCAATGACATCACATTACTGTTTGTTATGCTCAAATCCATTACTTCCCAAAAAAAAGAAGCCACACTGCAGTTTAGGTCTGAGGTCGGGTTGCACCACACAGGAAATGCCAGTCAGACTGAAAACCATTCATCATGAAGGGGTCAGAGTAATAAATACAGGATGTGGACGACACACTACCGTAAGGGACCTTGTACTGACAACATGGTTTCAGATAACCCAATGCACGGACCTCGGCTGGAGTCACTGAGAATTGTCTTGCGTACACCGGTAAAAGTGCAGCAGCTAACTGGCACACACAACGTTTTTCTTTACACCACTCCCCAACTAAACAACATGCATTCTTATTTTCTCTTGCTCGATTACATTAACCTTTATGCTTTAGAATCAATAGCATGTTATTCAACACCTCTCTTTGCTCCAACTAAAGGTTAATGCAAAATAAATTGGATCGGTGAGAATACAATTATTTGAATTGCTAAAACTGCCATTCGTGATCAAATATAATGAATTGATTTCTTATGCACAGAAAAACACAAGTGGGGGAGGGATATCTTTAATCCTGGAATTGGAAATGCTTTCGACAAATCCATTTAGCCTAAGGTTTAAAAATATGCCTAAGCTCTGATCACTTCTCAATATATATTTTTTCAGTCAAACAACCTTGTTACAAGGGTACTTGAAACCCATTCAGCCAAAGGCCAAACACTCTCCTTCAAAGAGCTATTTCATACAAATAAATGTCTGCTGCACAGACACAGGCAGTTTCCAGTGGAAGCAGTCTATATGGTAAACTGCAGAAAACTTCTGTTGAATGCTTGTTGATCAGCACAGTCTCCTAGGATCCTTACAGAGTGATGCATGTCCTTAAGTTATATATGTTTATTTTATATGACATATACATTTTCAAAAGGTTGTACTGGTCCTTTAAGTAGGGCTGTTTTGGGCGTATGTTTGTACTCCTATTGACCTTACTAGACTGCAAAAGGTGAAGGGTGTTAGTTAAGGATTGCTGCAGGCACAGCAGTGTGTGCAGTGAGTAAAAACACACCTCATTACCAAAGTGACAGGACCTTTGCTTTCCACAGCTGTGGAGCCCCTCCCTCTCAGGTCTGAGAAAACCACTGGTAGAGTTTCTGACTTGTTACATGCAGCTGTTTTTCTGGGTTACTAGTTTGTTCATCTTGTGCATGTGCGCAGAGACACAGATCACAGTACAGCCCATAGTTGTTACACTATTCTACTGACAATCAAGAGAAAGGTAGCGTTGCTCCAACAAAGGCAGGAAAGAAGACATTTAGAAAACAGTACCGATTAAAAAAAATCAACTTTACAAATGTTTCATGAGTTTGACCTCAAGGACACACAAATGTGTTTAAGCAAATAACACACAACTATTTTCTTCATTTTTTTCTTGATTGAAAGTCTTATCTTATTGATGCATTTAATTCTGCCGTGTCTCCGTATCAACTTGCAAATCACACTTAACTTTGTTTTGAACTGCTTCACAAATGAGGATTATTATTAGTATTTTATTAACATAACAGGCGCGAGATAATGAAATCCAGCTTCTGCGGCTGCTAGGAACTGACATGTATATTCATTGTGAGAAGGGAAATCCTGCTCCACAAAAAAAAAGAGAATAATTTCCAAATCCCATTCTCTTCACCACCTGCAGCTTAAACACAGCAGGACCTGAAGGAACATGGCCATCTCCGGCTGTGTTGTAAAACTGATCAAAAAAGACAGTAAGGATAATCCGTGCAGTGTGCCTGCTGCCCCAAGGCACCACTTATTATGGATTGATAGAAGACACATAAAGAGCAAAGTGCATCATCTCCAACTTTTGAGAGAACAACAATAATGTTTGATCAACAAAGTCAACATTTTACCCAAAAAAAGAGTCAGAAAAACAATACATTTCCAAAAAGTGGTTATGATTTCCAATGGAATACATTTTCTCTCAAGCAGTTACTCAACTAAATAAAAATATCGAGTTAGTCACACTGAGTCTGAAGTTAGTGGACTCTATTTTTGAGGCTGGGTGAACAGAATATAAATTCAACTTCAAACGTTCCGTGTAAGTGTTGACAGGAGGTGAGGGCCTCTCGTCTAATTATGCATCGGGGTTGCTTGGTCTTGGAGTGGTGTTTTAAAGATCATCAGTAAATAATCTATCAGCACTGTGGCATTAAGTATGGAATAACATGGATTTCTCATGAGCCACATCAAACAGGCAGTTTGCCAGTTGCATTGTTAACTTCCTAACTAATTATTTAAACAAAAGACAGTTGGCTATTGGTTAAGTGTTTGAGTTGCTATGGATTCTCGCTGCATGCTGCACACATGCACAATGGATTATCAAGTGTAGTGTTAATTATAATGAGGAAAATCTATCCATTAGGTTACCTTTAACGAGACTCAATCAGCATGAGTGCTAATGAGTCGGAGCTCCATCAGAGCTGAAGTTAACTAGAAACCTGCTCTGTGCTCCGAGTGGAATCTCCCAAAAGTATTGAGTGGCAGCCATGACGTTCAAATGTTCTTTATACTGAGGAAAGGTGATTTAATACTGACTTTCTGAAGGCTTTTAGCATAGAGTACACTGGCTTATCTTTTACCAATAGAAAGGAGATAATGCTTTCCCACAATTCCTTCTGGCAGCTACATTGAAAACGCACCATCCAGCCATGAATTTAAATCTGCCTTCACTGTTTACTTTGCAAACATTTAAAACAAAAAAATCTTTCTGAGGAGGTGTGATTCTGTTTTGGACAGCAATCTTCATTTGACTTGAACACCATTGAGTTAGTCAATGTAGCCATACTCATTTGTTTGCTAAGTGTTACAAATAAAGAATAACATTTTCCTCTGTCTGTATTTGCAGTTGGATTGTCTGTGCATCTCTTTGTCTTTTCTCAAGTCCTTTTGAATTCGCTTTCACATCTTTCTTTGACTGGACTTTTCCTATCGAGATTAAGGAAAAGTAGTTACTAAAGGAAATCATTATTTTTGAATATTCGACCACAGCCCCATTCTATATAATTATGGTAGGAAAGTAAAAGGAACATGATTTTTCCAGATGGATTTCTCACAGAAAAAAGCTTTTTCTTGGCCATTTGTTAGTGTTACTGAGTTTTTTTGCACGTGTATGACAAAGACCTCAGCTGAAAGGCAGATTACACATTACTGTGCACCCTCAATCTGAACCCAACACAGTGTAGTCCCTCTAAAAAGTTGGTTTCCACAGCTGAACATTTGACAATTCAGAGACATTTTCACAGCAAAAACACTTTTCCCCTGTTCTCCCACTGTGCTCTAAACCCTCCAGCAAACAACAGGAAACATTGATTTGTTTCAGAATTACAACTTAAGAGATAAAGCAATGTTTCCAAATACATTTTTGGGGATAGTAGAAATCCGGTTACCAACTTTCATGAGCAGCTTTTCTTATGTATAAGGTTGTAAGCAGTGTTGCTAGAGTATATTAGTGAACTGCTTATGTTGTGTACTATACCGATGCTCGGCCCCTCAGGTTCCTTGAACACGGTAGAAATATGTACCTGGTACAGACCTAAAACATGAGGAGACTGTGCGGTTAAAGTCCTGGGTCCTAGTCTTGGTTGACCAATATTGTGAAGCCAGGTCTACACACTCACACTGCACTCATGTGTCATTTCGTTTTTACTCCTTCCGCTGAAACCAATACCCAATCATTTTGGACCATATCATAACATGACTCATAACAGTATGCATTTGAAAGAGTGATTGTGGAGAAAGCAGGATGATAACAAAGAAACCCTTTTAAGGTTTGGTAAAACATCGCAATACAGCAGCATTTCAAAGTGTATAAACAATATAAATAGCACCCTGCCATTATCAGGAAGTCATTTCATCATTCTGCATTATTTAATGTTATAAGCAGAAAGGTCTCCTAGGAGAATGAGGAAGAAGAGGAATGCTTTCATCTTAAGGCTTTCTGATTGGCTTTCATCAGTGAACACTAATACAACTATATACTACTGTGAAAATGTGTTCTGATCTTTGAATAATGAATAAGTATGACAATAAGACAATGGCAAAGAAAGAACCTTGTTGTACTAGACAGTGTGATTGTGCATAATAGTAATGATATTGTGACAAGTGGGAACTCATTGCTCATATTGAAATGGAATCTAACACAGAACAAAAACTTCACAGTTTGCGTTAATTAAGCAGAATTGATATGGGGTCTGGATCATTGTGAAAACAGGGCAGTGTTGGTAACATCAACTGAAGGGAGGTTGTGTTTTTAACACATCTGAGGAAATTAAAGAAACAGATTGGACATTTCCTATTTGTTTGGCAATCCTCCGTTACACATTATCCAATTATAATTTGACAAGGTCAGTGAATTTAATGAAATTAAACTTTATCAGGATAAACTCTTGCATGTGAAGATGTGAAGAAAGGATGAATTGTTGATTAGGACCGTGTTAATGTGGAGTATTAATCCAGTCCAATTAGCAACGCCAAAAAAATAAATCAGAGAGCATGCAACAACTCCTCTTCGTCTTAAGGAGCCTCTTTTTCTATTACTTACAAAGCAATTAATTAGTTTCTTCTTGAATTCTTTAATTAGAAAGTCTTTTAATTTGAAGAATTACCAGCAGCTAACTCAAATGACTATTTAATTATGTAGCAAGCTTCCTAACAGACAAAAACACACATGTGCACACAGGCACACTTCTCTCAGTGCATCCCTGTTTTTGTAACAGGTCAGTGAGAAAAAGCTAAAGGTGTGTTTGCGCTTGTGATTGGCAGGTCGTGTTGGCATGGTAACAGACAGTTAGGCACACAATCTCAGAGGAGCAGTTTCTGGCTGCAGCTGCCTGACCTCCAAACAGGCCAGACAACCAGAGCCGGAGGACATGGCAAGCTAATCAAAAACAATAAAGACTGAGCTAAGCCTTTTTCTCATAACGCCACCAAAATGACAGGATTATGCAACATTTCCCATCGCAGTTTTTTGATTTTGGTGGCAGGAAAGGAAGAGTGAAAATCTAGCTGTCGTATCAAAGCTTTTTGAATGTTGACAGTTAAGGCCACTTGCATATCAATTTGACGGGCAAAACGGTGAGGATTTGAGACCAGTGGTGCAACACTTGTGAGGCAGCTGTCAGTACCTGGAGGCAGGTTGGCTCTCTTCCTCTTCTTGCTATTCTCAGCAGTGTTTTCCAGAGGAGGACACTCTGTCACCAGCGGCCCACTGGAGCCGCTGAACTGGAGAGGGTCGTTGTTGGCTGATGGATCAAAGGACAGAGCGTTGAGTCCTGGAAGTCACAGAAAGCATAGAGAGCCACATTAAAGTCAATGAAGCCATGGCTCCTGACCAAAGGGGACACACTGTGAAACACGAAGAAAGAGAAAGCAACCTGAGGTTCCAGCGCTTCTGTGATGCTTTTTATGTCCAACCCTGATGAGATTTATTCAGACACACATTGATGAATAACACTAAAAGTGTCTCGAAGGTCGGTTGCATTTGTGGAGGCATAAATGCAATGGTCAGGATTCAGTACAACTACATACAATGGATAGCAATAGGATTTAGTTCGAATTCTTTAACTAACATTTTTAGATTACATTCTAGAGATCATTTGCAAAAACATTTTTTAAATCCATCAGTAAGGAGCCATACATGGATGGAAACTGTCAATTAATTATAAATGAATTACTCGATCGGCTAAAAAAGATAGAGATCAAATGGATGATGAATTTAAGATGTTAGTAAAAGCCTGATGCAGTTAGATTGATGGTTTTGCATATCAAATGTTAAAGAAAGTGCTACAAATCCCTTCATCTTAAATGATAGTTCAATCAAACTATTAGGGTTTTGAACTATTAAGATGTTACTTGGGCTTTCCAAAATGACAGTTTGCATTTTTCACTATGGTCTCAGCTATAAAAAAAGAATGTGTTGCAGCAACACATATACATAAGGATCTAATTTTGTGTACGATCACCATTCTGTACAGATCCAGGATAAATGGCTGCCCTCTGATCGATATGTTGGGCTTGTTCAGATACAAATGCACTTTCCTTTTCCCTAAATCAAGGTTAAATAAAATAAGCCAAAACCTAGAATAAGGATTTAGTAAATATAAAATGTGTGGTGAAAACACATTAAAATGTTTATGAGAAAGACTGCTGGAAACAATCTAGCGCTCTGTACCATATCAGCTCCAACAAAACAGCATTTCATCCTGATTTGATCAGGATGTTAAGGTAATTCCAAGTAAAGAGAAATTCAGACAAAGAAGTGCTGTATAATGAAGGCAATTTATCAGGTGTTTCCCTGGAGGCAAGGTTGTATTTAGCATTTTGATGTTGCTCACTGATATCTTACAATAACAGAATCAACAGTCGTATCATGAATACAAGACAAGAAGAACACTTCCATAAGTAATGAAAACAAAAACAATGTTCAGATTGCTCCAGAGTCCTTCATAAATGCAACTTAACGTGTGTTTGCTGCTTAATGTATTGGCTATTCTCACTCTTTAAAGAGTTGTGTTTGTGCTTATAATTCAGAGCAGGGTCCTGGGGAGACTCGGTACACTCATGAAAAATTCATGACACTTCTTTGTGCGAAGATTTGTTTTTCCCTCTATTGCACAACAGATCAGAAGTCTCACATTAATGTGGCTCAATCAGAGGTCCACCAGACCCAGTTTGTTCCAATCTCAGAGAGTGCTCTAAACGTCAAGACAAAATAACGAAAGATTTGAACTGTTAGGTCAGTGGTGTCTTTGTTCCATGCGATCTACTTTATGGAAATAGGACTCTTATTATGTTGAGGCACTGACAATTTGGAAGACTAGCCTCATCAGGTTGTGTTTTGTATTTGTTCTTGTTTAAGGCCAGACCTGCTGAGATGATGGTATTCTTATTTTGTATTGGATAATAGCAAAGACTGATCAGTACCGGTTAGGGTTAGAAAATAAAGAGAAACAGAAACAATGGGTAGGTAAAAAAGTTCTAAAGGAAACAAAGCGTGGCTTTAAAAAAGCAGAGTATGACAGCATAACAGATCTGTAACAGAAAGATAAAAGAATACTAAAAAAGGACTTATGTTGGCAAAAACCCACATTTTCTGTCTGCATGAGACACTGTTACATTTAGGCAGAGGGCTCTGTGTATTTGCTGCAGTCAGTCTAAATAGATCTTCCGTCTGAGCTCACAGTCCTTCAGTCGATCTCTACTCAGCATCCATCTGTCACACTTGAGCGGCAATAGCGCAGAGAGTGAAATAAATCCATTACTCTGCCAATGTTAACTCTGTCACCAATAAACAGCAACAGCTTACATTTAAAGAGACAGCCTTTTCAGACGATGGCATGAGAGTTGCCATGAAGCAAGGCCAAGAGAATCCATGGAAAGAGTGAAACAGAACCACACAGCGACATGGAAATACCAGTGTCATTGTCATTGACTTAATTTAGCTCATAGAGCTGGGTTTGCCCCAAACTGTCTCATAAATGGACTTATAAGAGAACTGGACTTTCTAATGTGGAATAAATGGAAACTAATGCAGAGGATGAATGAGGAAGGAGGACATGATGCAGTCAAATGTGTGATTTAATTCAGAGCTACATTTCTGAATGCATGCAGTACATTTTATGGGTATTTCAGTACCCTATTTTCACTATCACATTGCTCTCGAGTGCGTTACTAAAGTATAAAAGATTTGACGACGAATTGAAGAAAAGCCTTTTACAGATTCTGCCATTCTGCATCATATGTTGGCTGTTCATTGATGTTTGGAAAAATTAGTTAGTGTTCTGAACCAATCATTTGACAGTAAAGGCAAACAGCAAAAACATACGTTGATTTGGGTGGGAACACAGCTTAGAGCCCGAGTCTCTTTATGTGTGAGTCTGTATATTAAGAACATCTTTGCTGGGTCATCGCCCCTCTCTGCTGTGCTACTCCTTTGTCTGTAGGATGATGGATGGCGTGTTTAAGTTTCAACATCTGGCCGGAGGGAGGAGCAATGTCAGGAGTATGTCTCCCCAGGGTGGAAGGAAATTAAATACCAGGAGGCTGGGTGAGGCAGGTGGAGGCTTCAGGCAGAAAGGGTCACAGAGAAAATAAAAGTAATGAAAAAGCTGGACTGAGACAAACTTTATGCTCTGTGGATTCAGGATGGGATACAAGAAATATCACATATGAAAGTGACTCGATCTCACATCAAGGACACATTAACAACCTGCCCCATTAATGGTATAGTGGGCGAGGAAAATATACCATTAGAATGTGCAATGAAACTCAGGTGGTCATTAAAACACCATTTTACTGCCTAGGATGTGAAATCAACTCAGGCATCTGCAGTGTGTGAAATGTGGAGAAATGTTTGCCGAGTGTGATGTCCTCATATTATATTCAAAGACAGTACACATTTTGATTCAAAATAGACCCTGACAAACATTTAAAAACAAGTATTTGTTGTGAATATAAGACATAAGTATTAGTCAATTGTTTTGATTGAACAGAATAACAACTATTTTATCCAAATTAAATCCATCAGCAGCCCCAATATCATATGTTGCTTGTACTGTGTACTAGGAATATTCCTTTGCAATTGAAGTGACCAAAACCAATACAAACGTACTTTTGGGTGGTGGGGTCTACTAAAAAAGGGTACTAGACAAATCACATGGTACTGCAGTTAAGTTAAATAATATGCAAGCATCAGCCTAGGAAAAGATACACCAATTACAGGGCGAGGAGGTAATCAAGTTTGCTGAAACCATCATGAAATGTAAGACCATAATGCTTTCATAATACATTTTTCCCGTGATTACTTAACACTGGCAGCAAACCTGTGTTCTTCATGTACAGATCACAGCTTTCACGGCACTGCGCTTTGCAGGAGTTTTTCTCTCTGCAAAACGTTTGTATAATCTAGGGATGCACGATATTGTTTTTTTGAAACCGATACCGATAACTTCCTGCTTCTCAAGACCGATAACAAAAAAATGTTTACGTTTCAGAGCGCATCGAGTTTAAAATACCATCTACAAGCTGATGCTGACAGCCCCGCTCCTGCCGCCCGCTTGTGGCAGACCACACTTCCACGCTCACCGGCAGGCACCGACCATAGACTGTATATATAAAGGCACCGACTGGCCATCTGGAGGACCGGGAGGGTGTGTGTATGTGTGGCCCGAGCGAGCGAGAGACCTTACGTGCATTGTTGTTGTTAGCATCTGGTGCTAGCTAGCTGCGCTAACGGATAAGGAGCTGTTTAAATGAAAACAGAGGAGCGACATTTCGCCACAACTGCGCCGAGCACTTGACTTTATGCAGGAAGCCAGACAGTGGGACATTGTACGAAAAGTCAGCACACTCAGTACGGATAGTGCGCAACATGATTGCAGCGTTCAGGCAGCTCCGGTTCGAGCATATGCCTTGAGTTGCACATAGCTCCAACGCCAGTGTCGGACTGGGACAATAAATCAGGCCGGGAATTATACACCCAGCCTGGCCACTACCAGTTTTCTTTTGTGCCATTTTCCTGGATTTATTTGTCAATATTTACAGCGTTGCTGCCCATAGTGATAGCCCTAAACTTTAAATCTACTACCCCAGAATAAACATATGGACATGGGTTAATATTTTTTTTTAAATTTGCAAATATATTTAGGAACCTATCCATGTGAACATATTTTAAGTGGAGGTGGACCTGAAATCCTCTAGGGGGGTCTGGGGGCATGCTCCCCTGGTAAGATTTTTTTTTTTTTTTTAAATGTTGGACTTAAATGCATCAATCTGGTGCATTTTGAGGGGGAAATAAAGAGACTACACCCATATGAAACAGAACTGTATACATTTAAATAATCATAACATCATAAGAACATGGCCATAACCAATATGAAAAAACATTGAAACTTGTTTATTTGTTTTTGGTTCATTTATAGTTGTGAGTGTGTCTGGGCTCCTGAACCAGCCTCACCCGTCTCCCCCCTCTCACCCCTGCTCCTCTTTGAGGCAGCGGCAAAGACTAGTTGTAGCTCTCAATACGTTTTTAAAGTTTATCTTACCTTTTTTCACCTAGTTAACTTTTTATTTTTTATTATTCATGCTTATTTTACTAATCACTCCCCCTTCAAATGGAAATAAGTGTTTACATAAATGGTGACCGAACCGTTTGAGACCCACAGAGAACTTAGACTAAGTTAACTATCTAAACACTCGGAGTCCTTTACCTCACCTGAGCTGTAGTTATCAGTCTCTCAGTCTGACAGGAGAGGACTCTCCTCCACCTTGTCGACAGCTCAGTTAGCGCAGCTAGCTAGCACCAGACGCTAACAACAAAACTACACGTAACCGGTGCGCGCGCTTTCTCGCTCGCTCGCGCCACACATACCCTCCCGAGCTTGAATGACACACAGAGACCAATCGAGGGCATTAGTGTACGATCTGTATGAAAGTGGCCATGTCGGCAGGCCACATCATGTAGACAGCCAGTCATCCTCTGTGAGGCAGAGTCAGACCCACATTTGCGTAGCGTTGCGTTCACAATACATACATACAAAAAAAACTCCTCAGGCCAGCAGGCCACTTAACAGGCCTGGCCATCGGGAAACCTCCCGGTCCTCCCGATGGCCAGTCCGGGCCTGTCCAACGCCCATACCACCGACGACATGTTTGTTTACTGTCCTGGCTTCACGGCCGCACACCATTTACGTCACAGCCAGGCATGAGTTAGGGAGCGCTGGATTTGTGAAGAACTCCCCTCTTCCTAAACCACTAATACCACAGTACTGGCAAAACGGGAGGAGCCGAGTGAAAAACAAGCGCCCCTCATCCCAATCCACCCACACCGCAGTATTTCTTTCTTTTTTTTTACCCAAAAAATATATTGTATATTATCGGGGCTATTAATACTGGTATCGGGTTTATCGGGATGACGTCATAATTCCTAATATCGGACCGATAATTATCGTGCATCCCTATATAATTCCCTTACAGTCCTCAATCCAACTCTCATCAGCTAATAAACCCAACAGTGGGGTATGAATAATGCAGAGCATTAGGAAATGTGCATCAGCGCAACACTGCAGTAAGTGCTTAAGTGGGGTGACGGCCTAAGCAGGGTATTATTAATCTAAGACAGTACTAAGAAAGATAATGTAAAAAGGCCATGTAGCACAAGGCAAAGAGCAGGATGGTGGCACACAACATTGACACAACACTGACCTCAAAGGTACATTTGCTTTGCTGATAATCCCACTTAATACTAAACTATAAGGGTCAAAAACCATTAGGACAACATCTAAAGAGGGAGTATTGACTCAATGTTTAAATTCTATAAGCAAAGCGTCACAGAGAAGCAGTATTGTGCACAGGAATGTTCTCCAAGCTATGCACGTTCCCCACTGTCTTGAACACTGGCTGCTTTGAAAATCAATAATATATGATCACAGCCTTGTGTCAATCAGCAAATAGCAGGCAGTGTACGAAAAGCAATTAAAGAATATTGAATTGTTCTACTTCACATGGTCAAACGATGCAACACACACACATATACACAATAAGACACACAGGAAATGCCTTCGTAAATAAAGCTGCAGTTGTACGAGGTCATTAGCTCACAGTTGGTTCCACCCGACTGAATAATGCTATAAAAAGAAAACATTTTATTGTGACAGATTTAGCACAGCAGAAAGAACTGGGAAGTGTTCTTTTCCCATGAAGCTAGTGGTTCCTAGTTCTTATTCTTTGATAATGTTCCATATAATACAGCTCCTTCCTTTCTAAACTTTAGATTAACAGACATGTACAGAGAACTGACCAACAGCCTTTTGTCAGTTCATTTACTGGGAAATAAAATACATTTAAACTGATTGGTAAAATGGTAGCCTTCTTTGTGAGACTATAATCAAATAAAACATTCAGAGGTTTGTGAAGTAATCCGTAATTGGTGGTGTGCGGTGCTCTTACTGCCCAAATAGTCAATAAAAATGGCACAGCTCAACTAATGGCCACCCCGATTTCTCAAAGTCCAAAATGACTTCTCTAAATTGCTTGTTTTGTCCAACCAATTGCCCGAAAATGTATCTTACAATAACATAAAAAAGACAAAAAAAATAATCTGAAAATCTGGAAGCACGGCTTTTACTGATCCACAAATAATAATGTATGTGACATGTGGCTGGGGTGGAAATGGCATCAAAGTATTTTGTAAATGGATTATGAAGTAATTAAGAGACGTCACATTGTCCATCACCAGTACATTTGTCATGCAGGTCACAAGTCACATTCTGATATCATTAAAAATCATACACCATTGTGATTACTGCTAAGCCGAGTGCTATGGGTGGCAGTGAAGTGACAGTCTGAGGCAATAACTCTGAGCCTGCTGCGGGTGAACACACAGGATCCCAAATTAGCTGTTAGTCACCTGAAAGGTTACTGATGAAACAAAGTCATAAGACCTCCATTAGGTCCTGCTAAAGATCAGTCACCACAATACAATGAGATATTGCTCTATTTATAGCCTGGAGTGTCCATCAGAACAACATTACATGGATTATGAGCACGAGTTCCAAGCCTCCTAAAAAAGGTAGCCTACTTAACTTATGAGTGCCCTTAGCAGATGTATAAACAAGGTGTCTGACTGATGTGGCTTAGCAATGGATGGCAAAGCATGCCAAGCAGCCGCGGCATTCTCATGAGGCTATTAGCCAAGCTTTTCACTGACTTCCTATGTATTTATAGCAAAGACAAAGAGCAGTTAAACAGGCAGCTCATACAAGTAGAGGGGGGGGGCGCACACAGGGACATATACCGGGCAGCTGCACTGTCCCACCAGCCTGTGCTTATTTAAACAATGAACATTAATATCTGTGAGCATTGAGCTTTGTTTTTGATCCCAGTTTGTGCTTAAGAAAAGGCACATTACTGTAGCCGATGCAATGGTTTACACTTCAATTACTGACAATGTGACACCATTACTCATGGTGACCTCTGTCGTTATCTTTGATCGTTTCCAGGGAAGCTGAGAAAATAAAGATCTCTTGGTGGTAAACTGTCAACTCAGTTGTAAACACACGGCAATTACGGAAGATTGACCATTCCTTCAATATATAGAGGAAGCACTAAACTTATATTGTTCAAGTTTTCTTCTGCAGAGCATGTTGGTAATATGTTGCTCAAACTTTGCAGACTAAGACTCCTCATTCAGTATTTTAATAACATGACATTTACATAGTATATATTAGCATCTCTGTGGCCTTAGCTCTGTTTTTACGGTAATTATCATAAATATATAAACAAATCTTAAAAATATATTTAAGAAAACATTTGTTTGGGGTTGCAGTTGGAGCTGTCAGTAAAATAAACCAAGGGTACTGCCGACACACAGGAATCACAAGGAAATGAAGTGCAAAAAACAGTAGTGATGAATATTCATCACCAACTGCTACAACAAGTAATAATTACCACTAGGGTTTTCATTATCAAATGTGTTGTTTCAATCAAATAAATGTTTTACCTGACAAGGCTGTGAAGCCAGTCCCGGGGAGAAATCAATCGGCCTTAAGAAATGCAGGACAAAAATCATCATGTAAACCCAAAAACAAAAAGCTGTTTCAAAGTGAAAATGAAGCAAAAAAGGCCCCAAACATCTAATTTCTCTACTAAAACAATGACTAATGGTATCCCAATCACAACAGAAGTGAGAATATCCAGAATATTCAGACTTGTGCATCTTTAAGTAAATGTCAGAGGCACCAATCAGGGTTAATATCATGATAAGTAGGTAGAAAGAATGTTGTTCTCACAGTTGGGAGCTCTGTAAAGGTTAATCTATTCCCTGATGTTGTGATGACATTTTGAAACAATGCTAGCATTGGAACATCTCATTGCACATTTACACAGTTGCCCCTACTCTGCATGCAATATAAATTCTGCCGATACATTGGCATACGGAGCTGGAACACACTGCAACACGTAAAGGGCAAAAAACTAATTGCAAAGGGTTTTAATGAGAAGGGAGGTCAATTTATTGTTTTCTGCTCCAATTGCATTTGAGTGTGTCAATTAACTCAATGTTCACTTTGCTGTGCGTCAAACACAAGCTCAGGTTAACCAGCTCACCATAATCATATCATGACTATTCATATGATCAGTGACAAGGAAAACAAAATCCTCCTCTGACCCCCTCTGTCATTCCTCCAAGCCTCAGGGAATTCACTGAAGGTTAATTTATTTAAATCTCCCATCCACTCATCTCTATTCCATTAAACTCACTAAGAATCTGTGGTTTACAGACTAATCCGCTTTCTACTGTCAAAGGCCTATGCCCTTTCAGCAATCTAGTGACTGAGTGTGTGTGTTACAAGACAACACAGCAGTTGATAAGGTCATGTTAGCTTACACATGCATGCTCAATGTGTTCTCAAAGCAATGCCTAACGTTAGACTAATAATCCCATAAGGCAATCATGGTTGGAGGTAATAAAGTACAAATGTAAGTTCCTCCCAGGAGAACTCTTCTTTTCCATGTCCTCAAGGCTCCCCAATGTCTAAGCTCTTACCATCTGGCCTCTCCTTTAAAACACAGGATACTTTAATGCATGAAGTGGATGGTAATATCAAGATATTAACCATTAGGCTGTGGTACAAAGGATATCTTGGTTATGCGGGCAGTCGCTGCATCATTATTCCAGGATGGCATGCCTCATCATTGGCATGGACGGTCTTATGCTAATCATTCTGGGAACACTCTTCCCTTAAATAGCTGGTGCAGCCAATTGCAGTCCGTTAGAAAATCCTCCAGCCTATGTGGACGTGTGTTTCAGTTCCAAAGGAATGGCTAATGAAAGACTTGTTGGCTCCAATGTACTTCAACAACGGCATGCTGGGAGAGCCGTGAGTCCGAGTGCGGCCATGAGCGGCTGTGAATGGTCGTTCCTAAAGCACACACTTGGCTCGCAACGGACTGTCCTGCATGTCCGGCCTTTGCCAAGTCAATCGCATTTGGGGGAATTAGTTTAAAACGTTGCTTTCTAAAGCTTGAACATGGTGGCTCAAACTTGTGCAGTGTAAAGTAGTGTATCTCTTTTAGGTTGCCCTCTTCGGCTGACTAGGTGCTGATTTACAATAAGCAGCTGAGCTTATGGGTACTGAAGCTGTCAATCGTGTGAAAGACACTATTTAAAGCTAACATGGATGCTCCTTAAAGGTCCCATGTCATGCTTTTCTGGTTATTACCCGTCCCCTTGTGTGTTATGTAGCTTTTTATGCTTGTAAACGGTCTGGGGCGGCGGCGAATAATCGATTAATATTCGCCAGGGCTGTCCGATTTTCGAATTTGATCATGGTCAGTTTCTGGCATTCCTAATAGTGACGTAACGTAACGGCTTCGCAGATTGGTCCAAATGGACGTTACGTTACATCCGCGGAGCCGTTAGGTTTGGACCAATCCGTGGACTTCCTCACACACACACACACACACTCGGCGGGACGTTGCGAGGCTCGCTGCTGCGAGGAGCGAGACACTGTGAACTAGCTCACTGGTGTGGGGTTGGCGAGACAGCGAGACACCGTGGAACTCAGCCTGGGCACACACACAAACTCCCAGCCAGGCTGCGGGTGTGTGTGTGTTTCGCACTGGGTTTTGCTGTGTTGCGCTGTCTCGCAGGCGGCCACTGGGCTCACAGGGAGGGGGGGGGGGGTTTAGGACAGAGAGTGAATACACATACTACACAGAGATGCTGTATGAGAAACCAACGTGAGTTTGGAAAATTGCACAATATAAATGTATTTTAGTATACCTCAACAATGGAATAATGATCAGTAGAAATGGCCATGACATGGGACCTTTAAAAGTAAAGGTGCAAGTAAATCCTAATTAAAATTGTATTTTGTCGCAGTAGGGAGGGATTGTTCTTTTAGGGATTCAGATACATATCACCATCTTTTTGTACCGTCTGCTTGTCTATAAAGTTTCACTTCATTTCACGCCACCTCTTGTTCTCTCCCATTTGCTTCCCTTAATTATGTCTCTTTCTTCACTCCAGTGCTTTGCTGTCATCGACTATTTGTCTTATTTGCTGCCTGTTTTGAAATCTCTACTGCTCTATAATTTGCTTCAGACCACCTATATTTTATCCTTGACAGGGAAAAGACTGGTAAAGGGCAGAACATATTTATGATGAGCAGCTGCCATAACCGACACAGGCTTTTAAAAGCAGCTAGATGTATTCATCACCCGCTTTGGAGTTCAAGAGTCCAACTTTTGTCTCTCAATCGCAGCAGTTTCCCCATGTTGACTGTAGCTCTTTGAGGTGTTGCATGCTGCAGGACATATCCAATATATCTAAGGATTAATATTTAAAATCTAAAATCAGAACAGATAACAGGAGGCTGTGGCGTAGTAGACTAGTACGTTGGTGTTCGGATCAGGGGGTCACAGGTTCAAACCCCACTGCAGTCAGCATGTCGTTGTGTCCCTGGGCAAGACACTTCACCCCAAATTGTTCCTGTGGGGATTGCCCACAGTATCGAGTATGTAAGTCGCTTGTTTGGATAAAAGCGTCTAACAAGTAACATGTAATGTAATAACAAATTAGAGAGGGATAGGAAAGGGACACTGTGAAAAAAAAAACCACATATTGGTCAGTGTTTATTCTAAAACAATTTCCCTCTTGGATTCAGTATTTCTGTCCTTCATTTCATGAATTATTTATAACTTCGTCCTGTTTGTCACGAAGCCCTAACAAACAAACTACTCAGTCGGGAAAAGTCAAACAAGAATAATGAGTTTCAGTTTTTCAGACAAGATTGTGTAAAGCTTGGCAAGATCTAGAACTTCATGACAATCTAACATTATGTAGTCATTATGTTGACATCAAATGTGATCCAGAGCACTCAGCTTTCTGTTATTTTAGATTCCAGTCATTTTCAGCCTCAATAATCTATACTTATTAAAGGCTAATTTAATGATTCGGTCTACTGCTTTTTTTAAATAGGTGTTTTTAGGGATTTCTCACTTTCAATGTTAGATTTGAGATTGAGAGAGACTGAGTGCTTCAGGCAGTGTCAAACTCCAGCCACATTTGCGTCATGAGGCACAATCAATTCATAGCTATTCCAAAAGTGTTCCTGAATTTCTTTCAACCCTAACCCAGCTTTAGACTGGTTTGGAAAAGCGTGCCCACACCTCGTCGGTACACTTCAGAACATCCCGGAGGCGATGCTTAGTTTCAAGGAGAGTAGATAAGAAGCCTTATTCCCTGGTGTGTCAATTAATACTTGTGAAAAGTGCTCCTTAGCTGTTTGTATTGTTTCTCTTGTGCACGAAGCTTCCTCTTTCTCCCGCTCTCTGAAGTGAGAATGAATATCAGACTGAGGTGACAATGCAGGAGAGATCTCCGTGCTCTAGATGCAACAGCCCATTTTCATCTCATCTCATTGCCTTTGATGCTATTTTGGGATGTAGCTCCTGTACAGGTCTGAACAAAAGAATTAACAGGTGGCTAGTTGTCACTCGTCACAAAATGGATCTCTGAATTGTGTCCTCATTGTGGTGTTGATCACGATGTATGGTGTCAAGAGGGACACACACTGTATGCTGCCTTCATTTGACCGCTGATTAGCATACAAGTGAGAGCTCTTTGTGTTCCTGCTGCAGTAGCTATAGCTAGGCATTTTTCGCAAAACACAATCTGAATCCTTGCTCAAAGATTGGCAGGTATGTAAGGCAAGGCAAGTTTATTTATATAGCACCTTTCATCACAAGGCAATTCAAGGTGCTTTACAAAAACGAAAGACATTCAGACGAAGGCATTTAAAAACAGTAAAAGATAATAAAAGAAACATTAAAAGAAAAAATACATGAATAAAAAGTACATGAATAAAAGGTTACAGTGCAGTTTAAGATATGAATAGTTCACACAGAAGTTCCACTTCACTGATGAACACAACGGCTCAGTTTCAATTAAAAGCAGCGACAAAAAGAAAAGTCTTCAGCCTGGATTAAAAAGTAGTCAGAGTTGCAACGGACCTGCAGGTTTCTGGGAGTTTGTTCCAGATATTTGGAGCATAATAACTGAACGCTGCTTTACCGTGTTTAGTTCTGACTCTGGGGACAGAAAGCTGACCAGTCCCTGAGGACCTGATGCAGTATTGCGTGTGTGGATCCGGCTGTGACTACTCTTTGACTTCACTTGTCACGACTTTCATCATTAGACATTCCTGTTGCTGACATTTCAGCCAACCCTGCTCTTTCTTGTGGATCAGGAGACCAAAACACATTTTAGGTGTTAGGACCGAAAGAAAATCCTGGATGGACCAGCAACGCCGACGGAAAAAAGGAAATAAGGTTTGAATCCATCTTTGACCAGCCCTGTCTGAGGAAATGGCGTTTTAAAGACACGGGCATTAACCCGCTTCTAAAGAAGGCTTTTTGCGAAAGATCTGAAGTCAAGATCTAGTCAAGATAATTCAAAATGATAAGTTAACTTGTCTTCATGCCTAAATCAGTGGCATATGCCTTCATTATTATATTGAGAATACAATTAATGAATAATGTTAATACCACCACACTTGGCACCATGGTTATGGATTCAAAATCAACAGAGAAATCCAGAAACAAAAGTCTTAGTACATCCTACGTTTTTGATCAGTGAGAGTGAAACAAAAATAATCACAATTTCTTGTCACACATGAGCGCTGATGGACCCTGTGGCAGAAAATGTCAGCACAAATTGTCTTAGGTCCCTTGTTGTTTTGTCACTGGTAAATGGGAGGGAATGTGTTTGTGTCAAAGAAGACTTTTAGCGTGCCAGAAGGAATTAGTCAGTGAAGCAAGAGAAACTTCATTCGGTAATGACCATGGGAAAAAGTCAGGAAGAATCCATTCTTAAAGCTACCATGCTGAAATGTAAGGCATAAATAAAACAAATAGCCAAAGAGGGAAATAAGAGCAGAGAACCACCTCTTAGTTTTACTTCGGGGACGCTGGGAGCGGTTGAGGTCACAACAGGTTGCGCTCTGTCAAGTAAACACCCACTTAGGAACAAAGTGATTTATTTGATATATTCAAATACCTTGGGTTTGCACTAGTGCATGCTAGAAAGCTCTGACTCATTTAAAGAGAGGAACATAGTGACAAAGGGTAAAGTGAATCATCTCTTTAATGTAACCCCTGGTGCAAGCTTCACAAGCAAAGTATCCCACTGTAGGACGAATAGTAATGCATCAAGTTCTGAATGCCAAGACACATGGCAACAGCACACAGAGTAGGCGGATACTAATGTTGTCAGGCAAGATTTACACCATTCACATCAAAATGTTTCAAAATAAGAGTTTGGCAGATCTGCAGCAGTAATAATGCCAACAATGTTTCTAAATACTCCTATCAGCAAAATAAGTTATTGCAAAAGTAACTTTTTGAGCTTGTGGTTTGACAATTTATTTTCAGAAATCGAGGATATTTTTTTTTCGTTAGGGGAACAGCAATAGTGGATGAGCTGAATGATGCCAGCTACATTGGGCAGAATAATACCAAGTGTGAGACAGCATCCATTCCAAAATATATAAAAATAACATTTCAATATAACCAAGGCTGTCTCGTAGAAGTTGACAATTTGAGCCGTCCCTCGAGGAGAGCATGAGTCACTTCACCCTTGTTGCTGAATCATCATACACAGAGCAATGCGGGAGCAACAGCATGGCAGGGAATACACTTTGCAAACCAGATCTTGTCTCAAAGTGACCTCTCCATTAAACTAATTGTGGTGGAAGTAGAGAAGGGAAATGGAAACAGAGGGCAGCTTGAGGCAGAGCAGCACCACTCTTGTCTCTTGGCTGCTCCAACGCTCTCAGCTCCGGTGCCGACTGTCAATGAAGTCTGCTAAACTTTTTGAACCGGAGTATGAGTGATTGGATGACAACACTTTCAGCAGGACTGGCACTCGGGGTTGCCTTAGGAAATTTGACCTAACTGTGACCTGGACGAACACTTTGACCTCAAGGAAATCGAATGTTTTCACATTACAGATAAGGAACAAAGAAATTAAGACAAAGAGTCTAAATTGTAAAAAATAAGCCAGGGTTTCCCACACATGGACTTTACTTGGGCGGGCCGCCCAGGTATATTAACGTCCACCAAAGTATATTTCGCGAACCATTTAGGTTTAATCTTTTTTTATCCGTCCGCGAGCACGACGCCATCTGCGATCGATTAACTACCCCTCCTGTACCTGTTCGCTCTGCTATCGCGCTCCGCAGTAACTCCGCTGCGAGGCTCCGGCGAACAGTTCATGAGCGTGCTCCACTAGCACCCCCCCCCCGTTCTCTGTTATCACCACAAGTATATTTCAGATCTGTGGGAAACACTGTACGCCGATATGGTTATGTGTGGAAACAAGGCAGGTGCACTGAACTAACACAAAAAAGAGAGGGAAGTGAATTATGTATTTCTTACATTTGTAGGTATGTTGTATTGAATACAAATCAGTATTTATACAAAACAAACACAAGACAAAAAAACAATTTGAAAATGTCACCTTAGGCTCCCCGAAATGCCTATGGTCACGTTGTGCCATTTCTTTGACAAGACAAAATTATAAATGAATCGAAAAAAGAAGAAAAACTAAATGTTTGTTGCAGTTCTCCTAACTTTTGAAGAGAAAGTAACCGCACACACCCTATTAATAACCTTAGTCCGAATAACCAAGTTAAAATACTGTCAGTACATTCCTGTCCTGCAGGTTTTTTTAATCAGTCTTCCAACCTACTCACTGATGTTCGATCACAGCTTTACTTTGTCAAATCTGTCCTCGTGCTGCTCATATCCTTCGCCAAGAAACACTAGAATAGAACACATATTGTTACATCAGTTCCTTTGTATAGAGGCCAACAATCCATGTACTGTATCCCTTCATCCTGTTTGGTTTTTTTCAAATGTCAAATTTTGAATGTGTTTTATGTCTACCCCTAATGGACACATAGGAGTCTCAGCTTTGAGGAAAAAAATCTGCCACTTCAATGTAAATGCCAAAAGGAGAAATCTATTTGGATCTCTTGTCCTTTCAATTATTTAGAAGTGGGTCAAAACTAAAGTTACTTAACTAATAATGTATGCACTCTGCATTTACCTCATACTGTATGTTGATCTGATTTCTGTTTTTTAAATCAGCTATAGACAACGCGGAGTCCCTTCTCTTGTCTTTCCCAAACTTTACTGAAGTTTGGCATAGACTGTAAATTGGCTAATCTTTGAATTCTCTCCTCCCCTGACCTAGTGCAGGAACTGTGTGGCACAGTTGAACATTGAGTGCTCAGTAAACCATCTGCTGGCCTTTTTGGAAATCAGCAATACATTCCCAGCTGTTTCCACATTCCATGCTATCTCTCAGGGGACCAGCTTTAACAATTTGACAAATAAACCAACCAATAATATTGCGATAATATCATCCACAGGATTCCTCTCTGCTGTGGCCGAGTATCCCTGATGGATACCGCAGTAATAAGACAGGAAATGACCTTTTCCAGACGCTTAATGGCCTGGTCATGGAAGCGATGAGGACAAAGGCAATTAGCCAGTACATACATCACACTTATCCAGCTATAGAGGAGGTGACCAAGCCCAGCAGAGGCCATTCAGCCAACGTAATGAATAAAGAGTCCTACTTCCATTTCAAGCATATATCCATTAGGAGATCTAATGCATTGCACAAATGCTTTCTAGGATCTGAAACAACTTTAACAGTGCAGTATTTGCTTGATTACTTTGTATGTTGTTATATCTATATCTACTGTAAAGCCTCACGGCCCGTCCACACAGCGGCGTGCGTTGAAGCTTGCCGGCGGGCGTGTCTGAAACTCGACCAACAATCAATCACATGAATCTCCCGCCCCTGACACACAAGCAGCGGTTTGATTGGCTAGAGCTTGTACTGGCATATGATTCGATTGGCTGACGCTTCTGCCGAGGCGTCAAAAGTTGAACATTGCTCAACTTTTGCAGCGAGCCACGCCAGCAAAGCTCCGCGTCGCTTCCCACAATGCAGTTCGGCGAAAAGTGACGTCACCCCATTCAAAGTGTATGGTGAAGCGTCAACGCACGCCGCTGTGCGGACGGGCCGTAAATGGAACAATGTGTTACTAAGTTTTGTTCCATTTTGAGTGGTTTTGGTAAAGTAACTCAGAGAGTAGTACATAGGATGATAAAAAGAACGCTGAGAAACTATTGCAAAGTTGGAGCTGTGCTTTGAGTTAGGCTGCAGTTTGGCAGCTTTCTGTTCCCATTTGGAAGCTCACCACCGGCCCACGTCTTCAAAAAGGCAATACATTTCTCCACTCCATTCCATATTTACTTGTAAAAAAAATAAATGTATACCAGTCTTGTTTGTTTACTTTTTAATTGCTCATCACCAGTTAAGAGTGAAACCTCTAGTCATCGTGCAGGAGACATTTCTAAAATGATTCACTGAATAACACTTGCCCTGTGCAGAACACATTACCATTGCAATAGGAGAGGAGGAAGATCATTTTACCTGGAGTGATTCAGTAATTTCACTCTCCTTCTCAATCAATTCCAATCTCCTTCTCAATCAATAGAGCACTTGTCTTACAAAGGAGCAGTTGCCAGGCTCACTCTATACCCCTTACTCTTTTGCAGAAAACTCCCATGCATGATTTTCTTTATGTAGTTCATGTTTTATACATACATTATACATCTGGCAGAAATTATAATGTTAATGGTAATAGGAGGAGTACAACAATAAATAAAATCAGGACCATTCCATAATATCACCATTGTATAATGCAACATTCTTAATTGAAATGACCAGTGTGGCATTGCAATGCTAATTCCATCCGGACATGACTGTCTTTGTACAGTCTTGATCTAAAAACGTGATTAAAAAGCATCCTGGTTCATATCCAGTAGTCTGTGGCACATTTCATTGCTCTCTTACTTTCCGCTTCTGGCTATGTTTTCAAAAGGGAATATTAACATCAAAAGTGAATGAACAGAAAGAGAGAAAGTGGAATCCCCTCAAGCCTGAACCCTAACACAATTAATATTGTTTTCATTTTTGATTGTGCCTCATGATGCAACATCTGTGAGTTATTTGAAAATTGGGATGTCAGCACTTCCAACTAGCGCAAGAATAACATCAACAATGCTCTAGTGTACCGAAGCAGTAGATTGATCTTGTTTTATTCCCTAGAAATCAACCTGCATCTTTAGAGAGAGGCCAAGGCTCCAGGTGTGACAGATTTGAATATGTTATTATGCATTTTGATTCCAAGAAATACATAGGCCAATATTCTGAGCCTGGTTCCCAGAAAGATGTGTGGTAATTTGCATACAAATATAAATTTGAATGATGAGGGAATGTTATAGTAGTTTTATTTTGCCATTCTTAGTATAAATAATACAAGCTGCTTACAACTTATGTTATGAAGTTAAACTGGTGCATTTTGATTCCAAGAAATACATAGGCCAATATTCTGAACCTGGTTCCCAGAAAGATGTGTGGTAATTTGCATAAAAATACAATGAATGATGAGGGAATGTTATAGTAGTTTTATTTTGCCATTCTTGGTATAAATAATACAAGCTCAGGGCTCGACATTAAGGACTGCCCGATGGCCCGGGGCCATCTAGTATTTAGCTCGGGCAATGAAGCCTCACCTGCTGGTTGCCCGATCGGCAATCTATTATGCCAGTATCATGCAGCTCACGGATCCACGGTATGCGGATCGACAGTAAAAACTAAACATATCTATAACTAGTTTAGGTATTTTGAGAGGTAATTAAAATAGCTACGTGATATATTCTAACCTGAAGTGTGTGTTTTGTCCGCTCACCGCTGCATGTGATCATGCAGAGCTGCGTGTCGACTCGTCAGCAGCAGCTGATCTCTCTCTCCCGTCAGATTAGACTTCACTCGCGTTTATGTCCATATCCAGGGCCGGCCCTGACCAATTTGCTGCCCTAGGCAAGATTTTAGCTGGCGCCCCCCCCCAAAATGCAGACACTCACTATGATTCGCACGTGCGCGGTTGTGGCATGACCACCAAAACAAAGATATTGACACAAGATGTGTGCAACTGTATTTAGTTTCCTATCCATGTGAACATGATTTTAAGTGGGGGGGGACCTCACCTCCTCTAGGGGGGTCTGGGGGCATGCACCTCCGGTAAGAGTTTTTTTTTTAAATATTGAAGTTAAAAGCATCAATCTGGTGCACTTTGAGAGCAACATTAAGAGATCTATGGATACATCTCTCAACACCAGATGAAACAGAACTGTAAACAGATTTTCTTTTTCTTTATGGATATTTTCTCTCTCTTATTTTTTCATAAATATAATGATCATATAAAGGTGAGCCTTTACCTCACTGAGCTGAGGTTATCAGAGCCTCTCAGTCTTTCAGGAGAGAGCTCTCTAAAGCTCTCCCCCCGCGGCCGCTTACACAGTAAATTCCAATGTTAATAAAAGCACACAGAAGCTGTGTACGTTTTTTGGGAGTTTGATTTATTTTAAATTAACACAAATACAAAATTAAAACCTATAATTTCCCACTAAAACCATTATTTCAAAAAAAGAACTATTTCACATAAACCTCTGGTTTTTACTGGGGCTGGGGCGGTTCAACTTGATTTTGGGGGGGGGTGTGCCATAGTTTATGGGCGCTGTACGCAATATAGGCGTAGTTCTGTTAGTATAAGATAATAAGATGTACTTTGTTGATCCAAAATCGGGAAATTGTGTTATGAAATAAAAAATTTTTTTTTTATTTCTAACTTTTTGTTTTGTTTTGTTTTTTCGGCGCCCCCTATGGGTTGATGCGCCCTTAGCATTCGCCTATACTGCCTATGCCGAGGGCCGGCCCTGTCCATATCGATCAGATCCGGCTAGTTCTAGCTAATGATATGACTACCTGCTTATTAAAAGACACCTAAACAATAAGTGTCGCTATGCAACTGGGTGAGGCCACAAAGTATAGCGCAGCATTATGCATTTGTTTACATGCCCACCGGAACCCCAAGGCATTACCAATAGATCAACGCACAATCAACCCATACAGGACATTATAATTGACTATTCTTGTCTGTCACATACTCTTCTTTTCTGTCACATAAGTGGCGCAACTGAAGCGGTCTGGCGCTAAAGGGAAATTATTTTGACCGACGAGATTTAGATTTGCCGGCTAACGGGAACTCTGACGTCAACATTTTGTGTGCTTCGCGGATGCGCTCGGCTCCTCTCGACTGCTGCTCGGGTCTGCTCGGTCAGCTTCCGGATGAGGAGGCATTCGTTCGACCAACTTACAGTAGATAACATTACAAACATTTTTAACAGGTGCCATAATAGTGTAAATAATGTTTGTTTTGGCAGTTATAACTGAATGTAATGTTTTCTACTTTTTTACATCTGGGAAGGCATTTGCCTTCATCAGATGGAAAGTGTCTTGACCAACAACTTAAGTGTTTCTTATAGCTATGCAGGGCATGCAAGCGAGCAAACACAAACAAGAACAGACAAACAAGTGAAATGAAGAATAAAATTGAACAATATAATATTGTGGTGTTCATCTTATAATTCAGTCTAGAGAATGCACCAGACAGTATCTAAGACCTGCACAAATCTAAATGTTCTAGGGGGAGGCCCCCCAAACCCTTCGTGCGGGGAAATCTCTATTGGGTTCAGGGCCATCTGTAAATTAGCTCCCAAAATCCTTAATGTCATGCACTGAAGCTGCTTACAACTTATGTTATGAATTTAAACTGGTTATCATTTCCTCATACCATACCTTTACTAATACAGTTTTTATTCAAGTTTCTCTGCAATAAAGCAACATTTTTCAAGTTTACATATGAACACATCATGATAACATTGTAATTGACCTTTGTTTATACTTATTTTAAATGAGTAGATCATGATATTTTCTGTCGATCTAAACACTGATTGGTTGTTCACAATCTCAGTAATTGGCAACTAGAAAGTATTAATGTAGCTTGTAACACCACTATCAAACAGGTGCAAATCTAAAACTAATGGATTTGGATATCGGGACTACATGGATTTTAAGGGATAGAAGAAAAAAAAAAATAGACTACAGATGTACTGGTGATTTGTGGAAGAATTATAGACGGATTAGCAAAGACATTTCATTATACAGAACCAGCCTTAGTGAGACTCCAACATGGTCAGACCTCTAAATACCTTGAAGCCCTCGGTAACCAGCGAGTCCCAGAGCAGCCTGCAAACATTCTGTGCTATTTCTGAATGATGGACCACACCAGAACCCTAATCATGTCTCTGCTATAGACCCAGTTCAATACCATTGGTCCCAAAAGCTCAAGAAACCATTGTAAGATAACTACTGAATTATAGAGAATGTTATGACTTAGTATCATCTTTGTATTGTGAATGTTAAAAAGCTTGGAGAGTAAGGTTAATCTTGTATGCATGGTATGCTTTTAGCTCATGGAGATTTTCAAATGTGAAAGCTGCTCTGTTTTCTATTCTCTTGCCGAAAAGACTCAAGACAAATGTAAAAGGAATGTGATGATTTAGAAAAACCACTGAGACAACAACTTACTCTTTTGATTCATTTTTGACAGACATACAACTCAACCCGTGTTAAAGTAGAAAATAAAAAAGACTTCAGAGATTTTCATCCGATATACTGCAGAAATATGCTCCTAAGGGCTTCAGTGGGGAGGAGGACGCCCTCTAAACTTTAACAAGCTGTTCATTCTTGGCTGCATTATTCTGGAGCGGCTCCAGAGGAGTTATGATTGTCAATGCAAATGAATGTGAAACTGAATTATGGAATTTAACTGCATCAGCACCCTTTGTGGGGTTTTATGACCGTTATAAACTACTGTCTCCATTGGTAATTGTACTGTAGGGCGAGCGGCAGGAGGCAGCAAACTTCTATGGCTCACCAAATACCCGTTGGCAGAGAGAAATTCTTTAGCTGTGTATTCAACCTGCATCAGAACCAGAATCAATTGTAACTCTAGCTGCTTTTATCTATCTGAGAAACACAAACACATCTGAAAAATTTCATTGTCATGTCTGAGATTCTCGCATCAGATCTGAATCGATGGAGTCACATCAAGCCAACCCCGAATTCTAAGCAGTGCAGTATACCAAAACCAGACAAAAAGAAACAATAATACTTAATACAGTTATCAAAAATGTTTCTACTCGTTATTCAAATGCTTCAAAACACAGAACAGTAAGCAACAATGACTGATTCATAGTTTTGTCTCTCAGACAATCGGGAGAGTCGAGTGCACTCGAGAACTCTCAAACCGAGAGTTCTCGAGCCAATCACTAATGTTTTGGAACCAGCTATCTGGGAAGATGTGCTCTCTGAATGTTAATTGTCGTATTATTATAACCTCTCTACTACAAAGACTCAAGGACCTGATGGGAGACTTCAGCAGCAGGCAACATGTAATAAGACAATTAAACACAACCCTAAACAAGAAGTCCACAATGGGAATATCTCTCATCCCCACACTGCCATGTTTACCTTTAAGCAGCTCCAGGAGATTAACGTCTCTTCAGGATCCACATTAATGAAAATGTGTGTAGCATGTCACTCATACAGAGAAATCCTCTTCACCCAACAATACCAAATGTGCTCCGACGCTTGTTCTCATCTAACGAATACCTTATTCCAAAAATGAATTTGTGCTGCTGAAGAGGTGTCACCATTTTGTCTGTTCTCCTGGTGCAGGTGTTGGCTAATGAGGGTCTGGTCAGGAGGCTGGCGCTGACAGCTCGGCTTTTCAAAAGCCAAAATATTGCTCGGGGATGGGAGATTTGAGCAGCTAGCTGCCCACAGGACGATTTGTACCCTGGATTTATCTCTCATTTCCCCACTGCTCTGTTAACTTGCAGGCTATATGTAGAGATTCTGTGTGCGACTAGCCACATTCAGTCCAACTCTTATAAAAAACAGGGAATTAATATTAAATATAATATTTAATATCAATGATAACAGGAAACAGTACTATGCTAAGTCATATATAGTTTACATTTCATACAGACTTGAATCTTTTTTTCTTTTTTCTAAATGAACAACAGTATTTTTTAAATTAATATAGTGGTGCTACAGAGATGTTCTGGCCTAAACATCATATTCAGACTTAAAATAAAATCATATCACAATTGCAATATCCGAAGATTACTCTCAATTAAATATTTTGTCAAATGTGTTATTTGACGCTAATAATTACAGGAGAATGAACTACATTACTGTATTGAGTCACATGTCCAGTTACAAAGTAAAAGGCATTTACTTTATTTTTGAGTCAATCCAACAAACACAATTCATCCTTCTGGGTTGAATACTCGATTTTGCTAGGCACAGATGGGGTTCGAATTAGAGATGGGAATACATTCATATTCTATTTAAGTATTTTATTGTTGGCTTTGATCTTTTTCGCAGGATGTCTCACAGACATGACACCATGGCTAAACTCTGAATAAAGAAACAAGGGGTAAATTGAGTAAACATGATGAATCCTTTCCATTAACAGAAGGACCGTGGGCACTCCTGTCATTCCATCATTAATTATCTAGTCATATGGGAAGATTAGGAGAAAGAGACTAAGGCCCCGGCCACACCAGGACGATAACGGTCATTTCCGTTACCGTTTTGTGTCATATAGACCATTCGGCCACACTAGGACGACAGAATACGGCACTAAACGACTACGGTAACGATAACGGCCCCCAAGGTGGATAGAACGGCATACGCAACGCTCTGGGGGGTCAAACGGCTCCGTATGTACGCCCTATACGATAATTTTCTGATAATGATGAGGCAATAGCCCCGCCTCTCCCCACCTCTGCTGCTCACCCCCGCGTCAAAGTAAACTGCACACTGAATTCAGATTATTTATCTTTCTCTCGATATGGACATAAACGCGAGTGAAGTCTAATCTGACAGGACGGAGACACCTCTCAAACTACCTAAACTAGTTATAAATATGTTTATTTTTACTGTCGGCCGGGTCACTCATTACTGGATCAGCAGCTGCATGAAACAGACACTGACGCTGTCCGAAGAGAGGGAGGAAAAAGAGAGGCTCCTTGTATTTTATTATTATATTATATAGAGTCGTTATTCATTTGGTTTAAAGCTCAATAAATAACAAAGAAGACCTTTGACCGGCACTTTTATTATTTTGTCCGGAAGATTTAAACTTTAATACACGTTGACTGACGAAAAACTCTGCCCGCTTCCCTCGGCCCCCACCGCGGAGAATAAACAGAAGGGCAACCATGACAACCATGCTTCTTCGCTGCTTTTGTGGAGGAAGTTACAGCGCCACGTACAGGCTCGGCATATGTACAGCAGCTTCTCCAGCGGTTGCAGCTAAACGGAGCTAAACGGAGCTAAACGGAGCTAAACAGAGCTAAACAGAGCTGTCTCGTGTGGACAGACACTATCCAGTGAATATTGCGTGTGGACGGAAACTTTTTTGCGATTGCGTTAATCGTATAGCCGTTTTCGTCCTCGTGTGGCCGGGGCCTAAGCCAACAGCCTGACTCTAATGAGTTGGCCTTCCCTGTTTAATTACCAAAACAGCACAAACAAATTAAGCCTCATAGATCATGTAAAGGGATAGCTCCGGAGGCTACGATCTGGCTGAGCCTGCCTCGACTCATCTGTTCTCTCAACTGTCTTTCCTCGTGCCACTTGTCCATCCATCACTTATCACAGCAGGCAGACTGGGGGCTTTGGTCACAATATTATCAATGGCTAATGTGATGATAAGAAAATGAAAAAATGTCTGTGACAAGAACAAGATGTGGATGTCAGGTTTATTATGTAGTACATAAGAAAAGCTGTAGCACCTGAGTCTGCTTTGGGATGTTTACCTAATACGTACTGTGCCAACACTCTCAGCGGCAGTCTGTTATTTTGTTTTCATCAAAACAACTATAGTCACGGCCCTGAACTGAAACTCCATTACTCCATCCACTAACATTTCTGATGACTTGACTGTAAACCACTCTGTACATATTTAATAAGCACAACATTTAAATAAATAAATAGATATAGACTAAATATTTTTGATACAATAAACAATTATGTGTTCAAGTCACTTATTGAGTATAAATAAATACCAAACATTTATTTAATATATTTGGGTTTACTGAAATTGATATTTCTTTAATCAGGGTATATGCTGGAATCCTGAAGTCAAATTTAATACCTTTTAAGACCTTTTTTAAGACCTTTTCCATACATTTTAAGACCTCATCGCAACTTCGAGTTCTAACCGGTTACATTGGCGACAAACTTTACCTCACATTTACTATATTGATTGTAAGATAGCACAACTAAACAGAGTGCAGACAGACTACTGAAGCCTCCTCTCCACATGAACTTCAACCTCTCTGTGAAGGTCAGGTTTAATGCAGTATGCTGCTTTGTTGCTTCTGTACTCTGTGCTCTTTCATTCCAGTAGAACTCCTCAGAAACCAGTAGAAACCAGTATTTGACCAATAAACAAAACAATTGACAAAACTTTGAACTATGAAATATATTGAACTTTGGTGAGCTTCAGCGGGGTAATGCCATATAGGAGCTCCCTCACAAATACCCAGGGGTTAAATTGGGCTGGGGCTGTCCGGGGCTAAGCCCGGCACATAGGACGATGCTCTGACGTCATCACCCTCACACATTTGTCATATGTTTACAAAAAACGATATATATGTTAAGACTTTTCTCGTTCTTAATATAGACTTTATTTAGGGTCGATATGTGTTGACCTTACTTTAAAATAGCAGATCGCTGTGACCGGATATAGTTTGGCTTAGACCCCCGGCCCCACGAGGACGCATACAGTAAAACGCATACGCAAACGCAAAAAAAGTCTTCCGTTCACACGCATTCGATTCATTAACGTGTCCGTTCACACTAGACCGCTGGAAATGCTGGAAACGCTGTAGTACATATGCCAGGCCTGTAAGTGGCGCTGCTGCCGCCACCAAATACACCAAAAGCAGCGAAGAAGACCCCGGAGCATGGTTGTCATGGTTGCCCTTCTGTTTATTCTCCGCGGTGGACGGCGTGCTCTCCTGCTGTAGATCTCTCAGGTCGTCTACCAGCAGATTAAACCAGATTAAACCCCCCCCCCACAGAGCGGAGCAAGGCAACAAAGAAGCAGCTTTTTATGGCATGCTATGCATGGGGCCACCTTGAGGGGGTTTCCCGACATGTTGTTTCAGTAAATTAAAGGGAGTTTCATGTTGTCGTTGCTGCGGACCTTCTTAATACCTTGGAAAATGCCGTTTAATACTTTTTAATACCCTTAATTTTCGCTAAATTGATTTATCAACTTTTAATACTTTTTAAGACCCCGCGGACACCCTGTTAATGAAATGAATCCTTAACTGCAATCCTACATATAAAGACCACTATGAAGTTAAAGAAGCCGAAGAGAATAATGCGGAGATCTCACAATTCCAATAGCCGGCATTTGCATACAGAGTAAACACACAAATAAAGCTTCAAAGAGTGCATAAGGTCACACACCATCACAAACGGTTATCTTGTTGGTGCTGACAGTTTCATTCCAACTCTGATTCAAAAACGTTTGTCTGAGCTGGCGACTAGAAATGAGTACCGTCTCAAGGTTCCAACAAAACATGTTTCCCGTTTCTATGCAAGACTCTGACTAGCATGATGATCTGCAATAGGGAAATCAACTGTGTCAAACAATAAAAACAGGAGTCAAACTCCCTTTTAACAATTAATGCAAAAGTCAAAGTTGACTTTATTATTCTACAGCGTCATCTCCCTGTTTAGATGTAAGACAGTAGACCACATTGAAGTTTGACAATGTCATGTTTCTGATGAGCAGAATAACTTTATTTTAAATGTTTAAAAAGCCTAAATCAAGATTAGAGGGAAATGAGAGACGAGCAAATCAAAGACCCGAATAATTGACTAGCTTGCCTGGACAACATAAGGAGCTCAACTGACCCAAATCAAACGCACATTGAACCTTTCTCAGTTGTTTGAGTCTGGAGTTTTTATTTGAAAAGACTTCTATAACAAATCGAAAACAAATCCATATAAGAAGATGTCTCATCTAAAAATGCATTTCAAGAGAAACAAGTATAAATCCACTACAGCCTTGGGTACCCCTTCCCTTCAGACACCTCAGATCAGTTAACACAACTACTGAAAACCAGGAGGATGTTTTGGGCCTGGGGAAATGTTGTGGGACACCTGGTTTGCCTGTTGCTTGTGCTGAGCAGGGCTACTTTGAAGACTCAGCGTGTTACCTCTGGAGCCTGGCCCAATTTTCTCTCAGCACAGCTTCAGTCCAGAGACCACACTAACAAGCTAAAGCTCACGCTCGTCAGACAGGGAAGCATTGGACACTCACTAGAGGCCTGAAAAATGCAGGGTTGTTGGTGCAGCCCCATGACTTGGACAGAATAATTAAATCTTCATATCGATCTACTTTTCTGACTTATGTTGGGACAAGCACAGAAAGCATGATGGAAAACCTGCAGTATGTTTCAGCTCTAGGTGAGGAAGACAGGAAGAAGATTCTCCTCAGCTTTTTCTCCCATCCGTTCTCACTAACACACACACACACTTTATCATCGTCCTCCCGTGACTCATAAGAAATGTTATTGTTTACAAGGGAGAAAACGAGAAGAAATAGATATGTTTAGAATAAGTGGTTTAGAGGCACAAGTCGTACGTAAAGCACAAAAAGGGAAACCAGATAAATGAAAGTTATAGGGAAGGAAGGTCAAGAGACTGAAAAGGACAACTTCTATCAATAACAAATAAAACGCTAGTGTTTCAGTCCATTGCGCCTAAGAGCTATAATATTTGACAAGACCTTGTGCGGGACATTTCAGGATCCACTTTTTATCTTTGTATTTCTCTCCATGGATTTCCCTGAAGCAAAAGGAGGAGTTCGGATGCTCCTCTGACTCTCCCTGCACCAGTTTCTCATTACACGGAGCCCTCCTGTCTGACAAAACTGCCCACCAGTATTTGAAATATGACCCATGAAGCTCAGTGCCACTATAAACCCGGAGCCATGGCTGATTTGTGATCCAATTACGCTCCTTGTCTGTAATGGCTCTGTTCAGTGCCATGATGCGAAGTCACGCTGTTGTCAGCATGTCCTTAAGGCCATGGCCTCAAAGAGGAACAAGAATCAGCATCTAGGACAGATCATCTAAATAACTATCTTGATGTATAGCACTACAGGGGAAGTGGTGGGCTGTGGGTAGCCAAAAACAAAAGTTTAGTTTGCTGGCGACGACACAGAGAGAGAGAGAGATATAGAGGAGAGAGAGAGTAGAGAGAGAGAGAGAGAGAGAGAGAGAGAGAGAGAGAGAGAGATAGGAGAGAGAGAGAGACATTGGCTGACAAATGACTTCTGAAAAATATTACAGGTTAAGGAGATAAAGGCATGGATTTTTTGCCAGTGATCTTGGGGACATTTGCCTTCTGAGATGCAGCAACTGAATCAACAATCAATCAATCAATGTTTATTTATATAGCCCATATCACAAATGTTACATTTGTCTCAGTGGCCTTTCACAGTTGTACAGAATATCAGTATGACAATACGACACCCTCTGTCCTTAGACCCTCACATCGTACAAGGAAAAACTTCCGGAGAAAACCCACAGTTTAAAAAAGGGAAATGAGAGAAACCCTCAGGGGAGCAACAGAGGAGGGATCCTCTCCCAGGACGGACAAGACGTGCAATAGATGCCGTGTGTAAATTGAAAAGATAATACATTTGCAACATAGGTAGTCCAAATGTTTGGAAATGCATGTGTGTATAATAGGAAGATGAACCCACGAGGATATCCATCCAGGACTTATGAACATTATTCCTTAACAACTGGGAATGTGTCAGGCTTCATTTTTCATTTAGAAGCAGCACGTTTAGTCAATTGTGAAATGACCTGCTCAACACATACTGTGCAAACGATTTAGATTTGTTCAACTGTAGGGTAAAGTCATGTATCGTTAGGACTTAAGAAAAATAATGTATTGACCGTAATCGGTAGGCATGCCTAACGGGTAGTTTACACATGTATATATATATATACTTAACTTTTAAAAAGGTGCTGTTCTACAGGGAAAGCCGATGATTCTGCCGAAGTCATTTACCATTCAGCTACTAAATTGCGTACTGAGAAGTACAAACAAGATTGCGAACAAAGCTATTCTACTCTCAGGAAAATCAATTAGGCTTAAGGAAATGAACAACTTCCTCCTGAAAGTCAAGTGTCTGACTTTTGAACTTGGAATTGCTGTCCTCAATTAAACTCGCCACGACCATGACACACAGCTCTCAAGTTGACCCGCATGCCGACCTCAACTTGAATTCCAATGGTCCAAAATAGACACGGCGCTAAACCAACTGAAACTACATTTAGTAGTCAAAATGTGAGACTGGTGTTGAATCATCCTCCCGTAAATGTAGACTTTCATTTTCTCAGAAAGATGCAAAGAAATGAACTAATATTGGCATGTATTGTGTGTCGAGTGCAGAAAATGTCTTCCATTTATCCAGCAGCAGGGGTCTGACTTTAGCCAGACCACTGCTGCTGGGGGGGGGGGGGGGGGTCTGACTTTAGCCAGGCTCAGTGCAGTAAACATGCAAGTACAGGGCTTCCTTTGAGCATAAACACCAAACCTTTCAGAGCAGTTCCAATGACATTTCAGAGAGAGTTTGTTCTCCCATGCAATGAAAGCTTCTGCACATTGGGGATCTGTGAGTGTGTGTTTGTTGATCTAAAATGGAAAGAAACACCCCAAGTGATATTCACCTAAAAATGTTTTCTTGCAAATGGAAAATAGCTGGGTTACCCCAACTCTTCCCACTTCCTTTTCAGGGACAAGTTCTCATGGAAGGTTCAGAGAATATGAACGTATTAGTCTTGAAGACATAACTTAATGCACTTGCTTTCAGCCGGTAAGTAACAGACAAAAAGCCCTGATAAGACAGACAGCATAGAAAACCTCTACCACTCTATTAATAATGCATTCTTGGTTACTTTCTGTCCATTCATTCTGGTACCATTCTGTTTTCATGCTTCTTCCCCTCCCCTTAAGCCATTCCTTCTTCCCAAAGTAAGAGCCATATAAATGGGCTCTCAGTCTCTATTACAGTAGAGTGATGGCTGCTTTCCAGACAAGCAATCGCTGTGGACACCACTGTCCTCTGGTCCAAACCACTGAACCACGGCCTCTGCTTCCTCTATTCTCTCTATGGGGGAAAGGTTCCACGTATCAGTGAAAGCAGATTTGGACCAAGGGCGTCAATTCCTTCACAGCAATATATTCTTGGAAGGAAAAATGTAATATATGTCACAGAATTTCCGGCAATAAATATGGGTTCCTCACATAGACTGTATATATAAATGGACGTAGTGTCCGTCACGTCACCCATAGGATTCTGCAGAGTTGCCGAGAAGCCCTTAGTAGGCGGAGTCAGCCACTAACGGCTTGACAGCAATGTCAGAGTCTAATCCCGCCTGCTCCAAATAAGGGCAAAGAGGCGGGACATGCTGCCTCCGAACTGGAAGTAAACAGAGCTAGCTCAGGCTAAGAAGCTAAGCTAACATGAAATACATGCATACCAAGTTACTGCTAACAGTGTAGTTCCCCTATATAAACGTTACATTCATAATCAAATGAGACAATCTGCAAGAGAATTAGCTATATTTTGTTATTCTTAATGCTTGTCATTCACACGTTAAGAAAATAAGTACCGATACATAGCAGAACAATTGTGGCGATGTTCAGCTTAATAAGCCTTGTTCAACATAATTTATTTAGCTAATACTACAGCAGGCGAACCAAGTCTGCGTTTCGCTGCATTCCTTGATCTCCAGTTATAACGACGGACTCCACCGCCCGGACCTAACGGAGCCGCAGTGGGCTAGCTCCGGGACGCCGGCTGGAGCTAGCCCCCTGCGGCTCCGTTAGCTCCGGCGGCCACCACTGGGATAATTTGGTCCCCTATTAACATTTGCTCCCGTTTAGCATTATGGGCGTCATAGCCATAGCCTATAAAAGTCTTACCCAAGGCTGAATCATAAACTAAAATGTATATGTATGCACAAAGGGTTACGTCCTTAGCTGGCTAATAAGTAACAAGCTAAGCTACCAAGCACACAAACACCTGCGAACGGGGTTAACATGTATAATATTATCATTTTAGACTTCTTGGAAGTTCTGTTAGTACATTCAAGCGCACAGCACGACATTGTAATTGTCTGGTATTTGTAACAATATTCCCTAAAAGGCACAATCACCACGAACACGGCTAAAGCTAAAGGGTCGAGTACAGTACTATGACTAACTAACGTTGTAGCCTAGCAGAGTGGACTAGAAGTTGCTGTTAGCTGACAGTGAGGCATGTACGTGTCCATCAAAGTGACCATGCCCTAATTTATGCAAAAACTTTAAGACCTAATATAAATAAAAGGGTCGTGTTAGAAAACAATTCACTCACAGATTCATAATCATGAAGGTGGAATCTAACTATATCGATAATAATATTTATTGCATCCATGGGTAGAAACATGTTTTTTTCTGCTGTAAAGTTGGGCATTTTAACATGGGGGTCTATGGAAATTGCTCCTTTCTGCAGCCAGTCCCTAGCGGCCCATGTATGAACTGCAGTGTGTGGCACTTCCGTATTGGCGTCCCGGCTATTCCCCAGAGTTTGCCGCTTGGTTCCTCACAAGTAAATCCACACCATATGCAACCTGATTCTTGTATTTAAATAAGAAAACCACAAAATGACACAAAAGTGAGATTTAGTGGCTCAATGTATCATCCGGTGCTAAGGCGGAACATTTATTGTAATACCATTTCTGAGGCAGCAGTGTACACAGGTAACTTCAGAGATGTACAGCAGAAGTGTCGCACATCCCTTTGGTGATCTATCATTCCCGAGTTGTTCTACTTTTAGTTGCTTTCTTGACCCCATTGGTAAGGAGAAAAAAAATCCATAATAATAACCAGAACTCATATCCATACTGTATCGTGGGAAAACATAATTTTCAGGTGAATGCCCTATTTTTGTTGTATTCTTTTATCCCTAAAGCATTGAGGTGGATAGTCAAGCAGATACAGCTACTTCTATGCATGTACAAAAGTGACAGATTCCTTCATTACTAAAACATAAATGTATTTCAAGTAAGGTTGGATGTTGCGCTTTTCCTTTTGAGTTGCATCGGTTTAACAGTTAGTCAAATATAACTTTCAAGACCTAAACTTGTCATATGACAAATAAGAAGAGGAATAAGATGGACCTTTATTAATATAAATTCAGTTTCCACTCTGTCGTACACACACATGCGTTTTTATACAGGTACTTACAGTACACACAGTACACACTTTTTACATCATGCACATACATATACAAATACACACACAGTTCTCATTCATAACACTCCGTTCGATGTCTCACTATGGGATGCGCCTCATCGCGGAGCAAACAGAAGCATCAATCTCATTACGCCAATCCTGATTGGCTGGTGATCTTGACGTCAGCGTCAGGGAATTCACCCCCTATAAGTAGCTTGCGCCACGACGCATGCGTCATTCAAACACCTCTTCTCGCTTCAGAGCACATCTCTATAGTAGCCGGACAAGCTTAACGGTCCACAGACTGAACCCAAATATAACCATTTCGGTCGACGGGGCCGCTCGCCGGCTACTCCTTCTGCTTCGCAAGAAGACGGTAATACTAACGCCAGTTAGTATTAAAATCGACCTCGCCGTTTCTTTCCCCGGAAAGTAAGGTAGAGACTGAGCCCCTCACTGTGTCGGTCTGGGGCTCACTAACACCGGCAGCTGCGGAACCGGGATCCCACGCCGTGTCAGGCCGGGACCCGGTGGCGGCAAGAGACGCGGGAACGGAGCCCCACGCCTCACCAGGCGGGAGCTCCCGGCGAGACCTCACGATGGTCTCGCCCGCGGAGGATGTCCTGGAATTAGACTACATGGAGGACGAAGAGCACACCTCTGAGTTCCTCCTGTCTGATTCGGATGAGCAAGAAGAAGATATCTTCATGTCATCGGCTCAAACGGCAAAGCCGGGAGCGATGGCTGCTCTCCCGGGCGATAGCACACCAGCTTCGCCCTGTCTGAGCATGGACCTGCAGGCCGCGTGTCAGCGCACTGCGTCCAAGCTAGACATCCCGTGGCCCGAAATGGCCAAGGAGAACGCCAGGTCCCGTTACGAGGGGAAACATTCTCCCCAAGCAACGAGGACAAGGAGGCAACTCCTCCCGGTCTTCCCGGAGATGTTGGATGAGGTGTCGGTCTCGTGGAGGGACCGACCCTTTAGCAACAAGGCCCCAATCCAGGGTGCCTCCTCCCTAGACTGCAACGGTATGGAGAGGCTCGGCCTGCTCCGCATACCGCCGATGGAACTGCTGGTGGCAGCCCACCTCCTACCGAGGATGGGCCCGTCACCAAGCAGGAACCCCACGCTGCCAGCGAAGGTGGACCGTTTCCAGTCGACCATGACTGAACGGTCCTACAGAGCCGCAGCATTGTCCGCCAGGGCTCTGAACGTTTCCTCACTGCTAACCGCATACCAAGCGGAGCTCTGTGAGGATATGTCGAGTAATCCTGGACCGGCCGTTATGGACGAGTTGGCCGCGGTCACAGACATTTGTCTCCGTGTCCAACGCTGCGCCGTCCAGGCCACGGGCAAAACAATGGGGATCATGGTGGTGCAGGAAAGAGCTAGATGGCTCAACCTCACCAACCTCCCAGACCGGGAAAAGGAGGATGTGCTTGACATGCCCATCGTTCCCGAGGGGATTTTCGGCTCCGCTCTTGCCTCCATGCAGAGGAGATGCGAGTCGAAAAAGAAGGAGGACGAGGCCCTCCACCTCTGCCTCCCTCGAAGGGCCCAGCCGCTGCCTTCGCAGCGGCAGCCCTTCGTCCAAGCTGCCCCGAACCCTGCTCGGTTCAAAATACCGAAAACGCAGAGGTTGCAGTCCGCCCCGAGTCCCCAGCCCAGGCAGGGGACGAGGGCGAGCTGGCCTAGAAAATCTCCGGTTCCGGCTGCAGCCCAGGCGCAGCCAACCCAGAATTTCGGCCAGCAGTCGAGGAAGAAGAAGCGAGCGGTGTGACAGCCCCTCCTTCTCCCCTCTGTGACAGAGCTGGAACTCTATGGTTCCCCAGCTCTAAATGTGTTCCCGCCGCCTCGAGAGATGCCTCAACACCATCCTCAAGTCCGCATAAACACATGTCACACACTTATTGATTTTTCTGTCATAAAACATTTTCCGCTGACGCATCCAGGCTTCGAGCCAAGGGCGCAGCTTGAAAAAATTAAAAGAAAAACAATAAAAACAATAAACAGTCCGTCAACTGTTCCCCTTCTGAGAGCAGCTACGGCCTCTCTCAAAGAGCGGACAATTGACGGGTCTGTGAAGGCACCACCGTCACGCGCATGCGCAGTGCCGGCTGGGGCTGTAAAGGCACCACCGTCACGCGCATGCGCAGTGCCGGCTGGGGTCGTGAAGGCACCACCGTCACGCACATGCGCAGTGCCGGCTGGGGTCGTGAAGGCACCACCGTCACGCGCATGCGCAGTGCCGGCTGGGGTTGTGAAGGCACCACCGTCACGCGCATGCGCAGTGCCGGCTGGAGCTGTGAAGGCACCACCGTCACGCGCATGCGCAGTGCCGGCTGGGGTTGTGAAGGCACCGCCGTCACTGCGCATGCGCAGTGCCGGCTGGGGTTGTGAAGGCACCGCCGTCACGCGCATGCGCCGTGCCGGCTGGAGCCGTCACGCGCATGCGCAGTGCCGGCTGGAGCCGTCACGCGCATGCGCAGTGCCGGCTGGAGCCGTCACGCGCATGCGCAGTGCCGGCTGGAGCCGTCACGCGCATGCGCAGTGCCGGCTGGAGCCGTCACGCGCATGCGCAGTGCCGGCTGGAGCCGTAAGGGCCCCACCGACACAGCGCATGCGTGTGGCGGTGGGGATTGTCGAAATGGGGCACCACAGTGCTCAGACACTGGAGGGCCCCATAACACAACAAATAGAGACTCAGAGGGGAAGAGACGTGACATCTCAGCTGGCTCTAAGGAGCATACAGCGGGAGATGCTCACGACATCTGCTTGGGTTTCTCAAGACAGTTACACGGAGCTACAGACTCCAAGTCACCGTCACCCCCCCCTCGCTTCTCAGGCATTCTGCATTCGCAGGCCCGAGGAGAGTCAGCCCATATTCTGGAGAGAGAGATTCTCTCACTCCTAGAAAAGAGGGCTATATCTATTGTACCCGCCGAGCAGAGTCAGGGCGGCTTCTATTCCAAGTACTTCCTCGTTCCCAAAGGGGGAGGGAACGGAATTCGGCCAATACTTGATTTGAGGGCTCTGAACAAATATCTAAAAATATATGTTCAGAATGCTCACTCACATATCTCTGCTGCGGCTCGTGCGACAAGACGACTGGTTTACATCAGTCGACCTGAAAGATGCGTATTTTCACATCCCAGTATATTACCCACACAGGAAATATCTGAGATTCGCATTTCAGGGGATCTGTTATGAATACAGAGTACTCCCCTTCGGTCTGTCTCTCAGTCCAAGGGTGTTTGTACGATGTACGGAAGCCGCGATAACCCCGTTAAGACAACAGGGTATTCGCCTGGCGACCTACCTGGACGACTGGCTGCTTCTCGCACAGTCGGAGCAGGAGGCTGTTACGCAGACAAATGTCCTCGTAAAGCACCTGCTCAACTTGGGTTTCATAATAAACACAGAGAAGAGCATGTTGTGCCCCGCGCAGACTATACTCTTCCTGGGTTTACGCCTGAACTCGGTGCCCTTTTCAGCTCACTTGTCAGCGGAAAGAGTGAAAGCTTTCAGAGCTTGTCTCGCTCTTTTCCAGCTGCGCAAACATGTTCTCTTCAGATCATGCCTGCGATTGCTGGGGCTCATGGCGTCAGCCATCCTGGTCGTACGACTGGGACGCTTACACATGAGGGAGTTTCAGCGCTGGGTGGCCGCCCTAAAACTAAAAGTGATGGTTACTGTGAAATGCGTAATGGCACTGCGCCACTGGCTGCACCCAACTTTTCTAGTACGAGGTGTGCCTATGGGTGCTGTCCTTTCACGGAAAGTGGTCACCACGGACGCATGTCTGACAGGTTGGGGAGGTATTTATGAAGGTCGCCCGGTGAGGGGTCTCTGGAGCAGAGACCTCCAGCGGGCGCACATAAATTACCTGGAGCTTTTAGCGGTGTTTCTCACCCTAAAACGCTTTCTGCCTTTCCTCAGGGGACATCACTTCCTCGTGAGGACAGACAATACGACCACAATATTGTATATTAACCGCCAAGGGGGTTTGCGTTCTCTCCAGTTACACACACTGGCGCGCAAACTGATCCTATGGAGCGGTAGACGTCTCCTTTCTCTGAGAGCGACGCACGTACCGGGAGTGATGAACCTCGGGGCAGATCTACTGTCCAGAGGTATACCACTTTATGCAGACTGGACTCTACATCCAAGGATTGTGAGCCAGCTGTGGGTGCGTTACGGCAGAGCCGCGGTGGATCTGTTCGCATCTAAATGCACCGTTAGGCGTGGATGCACTCGCGCACGATTGGCCCCCGGGCCTTCTGTACGCGTTCCCACCCCTGGCTCTGATACCCCCAACTCTGGCCAGAGTGAGAGAGCAACGCCACACACTTATCCTGATAGCTCCACACTGGCCAGCTATGTACTGGCCAGCGGAGATATATCAGCTGCTGTGCGGGCAGCCATGGCAGCTCCCACTACGCAGGGACATACTGTCCCGAGCGGGGGGGGGCGATCTTTCACCCACACCCAGAGCGCTTGGCTCTATGGGACTGGCCCGTGAGTGGTACAATCTGAATACAGTGTGACATGAAGCTGACCCTGGCAGCTGCCAAGCGAGCCAGTGGCACTCATGCGCTATCTGTACAGTCTTCATGCACTCAGTTCGCCCCAGGGCAAACAGAGTGTGGTTGAAGCCCAACCCTGCCTTTATCTTAAGGCGGTTGGTTCAGGTACCAGATTTGACATTGAGGCATCCTCCCCGCCACTGTATTCCTCCGGGGAACAGCGGCCGGATTTACCGTGTCCAGCCCGTGCTTTACGCACGTACAGGGACAGATCAAGGGTGCTTCGTCATAATGACCAACCCCTTGTGTCCTGGGCTAACCCTTATAAGGGCAAGCCTGTTACTAAGCAACGGCTCTCCCACTGGTTTGTGGAAGCAATTGCTTTAGGGCCCATACGAGTCAGAGTTCGCAGGCACCCTCGGGTCTGCGAGCTCTTTCGACTCAGGGTCTGGCTGCATCCTGGGCTCTGTCCAGGATGTCTCCCATCCAAGACATTGGTGCAGCGGCGAGCTGGTCCTCGCCGCTCACTTTTGTCCGCCTCTTAACAGGCTGGACGTTCTGCTCCCAGTGTGACTCAAGCAGTGCTGGGCACCTGGTTGAGTCAGAGCTCTACCTTGGTTTGGTGATTTTCGAGATAAGCTCGTCTGACAATACGGGAGCTACAATTTCCCATAGTGAGACATCGAACGGAGTGTTATGAATGAGAACTATAGGTTACTTACGTAACCCCAGTTCTCAGAGTAACATGAAGTGAGATGTCTCACCAGACGGCCCTCCTTGCTATGGTGAAGCAAGAAGAGGTGCTTATTTTGAATGACGCATGCGTCGTGGCGCAAGCTACTTATAGGGGGTGAATTCCCTGACGCTGACGTCAAGATCACCAGCCAATCAGGATTGGCGTAATGAGATTGATGCTTCTGTTTGCTCCGCGATGAGGCGCATCCCATAGTGAGACATCTCACTTCATGTTACTCTGAGAACTGGGGTTACGTAAGTAACCTATAGTTATATGCACACATGCAGTTGAGAGGTCAGAGCGGAGGCAGCCAGTCTATCCGGCGCCAGTGAGCAGTTGGGGGTTAGGTGCCTTGCTCAAGGGCACTTCGGCATTGGCCCAGGAGGTGAACTTGCTCCTTTCCAGTACCAGTCCACACTCCGTATTTTTGTTCCGATCGGGATGTGAACTGGTGACCCTTCGGTCCAAAGTCCAATCCCCACTACAGACTGAACCACTGCACTCAAACAAGAGGAACAAAGTCCCAATTATATACAAGCTTGTTTCAATGTGTTTTCACTCATGCAGTTGTAAAACTCTTATTTTCTATTCAAACTTCTGATAAGTAAAACATGCTCAAGACCAAACAGCAGTAACATTGAGTCCGGAAGTACGACAAGATGAGTCTTACTTTTAGCTTCAAGACATAAATCACTCATGTCCAAGGAAGCAAACACTATACAAATATATTCATTAGTAATTTACCTTAAAAGCTGAAAGGATTAGCTAAATAATCAACTGACGAGAAAACAAAATAGCAACGATTTAAATAAAAACATATTTTAAGTCATTATTCAAGAGCAGATCTGAACATTTGGAAATGTTGTAGAGCAACTCCCCGGTGAACAGCATAATCCAGCTTCTTCAAACTGCTTCTTTATTCTCCTCTGCTCAAAAGAACTGACAGCAGGGTTTACCACAGCAGCACTGAAGTCACAATCGCATCTCACACACACAGTTCATATACAGCAAATGCAGAATAAGGCTGATGGCTCACTTCATCTTTCATGTAGCTCCTGAACATTCAGCTACAAAGTCCTTAGCTCCAATTTCAAGGTTCCCTGCGTGGATGCTTATCATGAAAGGGATTAGAAATGAAGAGCTCCGTCAGTGATATGGTTGGAGCCCCAGAGTTGGTCGTCTTCGGGCTGCCAAACATTCTTATGGCGCTTTTCCACTGAGCACGTAGCACGGTTTAAGCGTGCCGTGCCAAACCAGGCTTGCTTTTTTTTGCTTTTCTAGGGGTAGTTCCGGCTCAGGGCTACTTTTTCACCTTTTTTCTGGCCCTCCAAAATCGAGGTTCTTACACGGCCAACAACCGGGCTGAATATGCTAAACTAGTGACGTAAACACTTTCGACTGCTGAATGGTCAAGAGAGAATCGCTGGCAAGGGGGCTACAACTACAACAAAATGAACATATTTCACCGTGATTTAATTGTAATACACATTTCAAAATGATGCCGAAGTAACAACATACTGATACCGGTCTGCAGACAAGACAGCAGGCGAAAAACCTTTTAAAATACGTGTTTTCTGAATAGAGATCGGATCGATCAGGCTAAGCTAACGTTGTATGCTCCGTCCATACTCACAACAATGGCCTACAGACATAAATAAACCAGCGACTGTATTCGCCATGACACAGACAGTCTGTGGTTTGTACTTGTTTAACTTTTGTCTAGTTTCTGAACAGATATGAGGAGCTGTGAGCTGTGAGCTCTGAGGGCTAACAGCTAACGGCTGATGTTTTGCTTTTGTGGTTCGCATTGAAGATGACGTCACGGCAGTTTTACGCAGCGTCGCTCCGCCCGCCGAACAGCCGATCGCCCCCGCCTACACTGCGTTACTATAGTTACTTCCCCAGTTGGTAAACTGTAATGGAAACGCAGCATAAAGTGAGCCTGGCCTACCAAGGCCTAACCATACCATACTAAGCCGTGCTAGGTCCTGCAGTGGAAAAGCACCATTCGCTACTCAATACCAGATGGCAGTTTGAACTGCTTTTGCTGCCAACACTACTGATCCTCACAGGGATCTTCCACAAAAGCTAATATACTTTTCTTCAACCTGAACAACATTTTAGCCTTACTTTAATGCTGAAGTTGTGATTATAAAGCTGAACAATTAGACCAAGTCAAATTAGGTTTCTGGAGGGCATTAACAACAGAGCATTAGACACAGAAATTGTGAAAAAAAACACATTAGCCCGACACAAAGATTTAGGGCGAGGCGATGAAACAATAGTTATTACACCAACAGTCGAAAACATCAGCCCAACAGATGGTACGCTGGAGAGACAGCACCAAGTGAAGCAGCCAAGCATCTTGTAAAAAGTGGGTGAAGAAGCAACAACATCATTTCCCCAATCAGGAGCTCTGTAAAGCATTGTTAATAAATCAATTATGGAGAGCTGACGAGATAGCTATGGATCATTATGACTTGCTTTTACTAAAAACGGATTGTAACATACCACATCTACCTTAACAGGTCCAAGCCAACTTTTAATTTGGAAAGTAGACAAGAACGCTGGTGAATGGAGGAACACAAATTTACTTTTTATCAATTTCCTAGAGCTTGACAACAAGCACCAGCAGCACATTACAAATGTGCTCATTGCCCAACAGAGAGAAACAATCAAGCTGGTATTTGTACCTCTGCTGGTCATAAGTTCCAGTATGAAACAATAAATGTTTTGCCTATCAGCACAGCGAGACAACTTTGCCCTAATCTTTGTGTAGTCGGCTGAATACATAAGGCCAGGCTCAGACAGTGAACAGCTCTGGGAGTTGGTATCAAGGGTGGATGAAATAAAGGCAAACTGTTATCTTCTTGACAAGTGAATTGCTTGTGATTGTCTTTGTAACACACAGACAAATACATTAGCTGGTCTCCATTCAATTGGCACATTATTTGTCCTGGTTCTTGATAACTATAACATTATATAAATAATCATTGCTAGCGAGCAAACACTTACTGTAGCCTACGTTCGGCATTGAGAATGATGCTCACTATCAAATTAATAGGCACTACATTATTATGTAAATGTTCTCTGGCAGGATTAGAGTTACAATGCTGTGTTTGTCAGCGTGGCAATTCATCCCTTTTATGTCCTAAGACAAACCGAGTTTCCTGTAGGGCTGTATTTTAAACAGAATAATAGGCTGTACTGTTTATAGTGTTTATGGATCCACCTTTTCCAATTCTGTACGTCAGACTGAAAAATACAATTCCACTTATTCAGGCTCCTATAAGACCACTTAATTATGCAAAACTGGCATTTAAGGGTAATCTATGACTCAGATTTTTAATGTAATTGTTTTTATTTGTTGTCAACTTTTGTTTAGTTTTTTCCTTGACAGATACTACTATTAAAATCCCACTAAGTTACCATAAATTGTCATTCACCAACCAATTAAAATGTAGCGAGTCTCCAAAGCTGCCAAATATCCTGTTATCCTACGCAGTCGTACACTCTCTATTCATCCTTAAATTTGCTCTGGAGCACTATCATGCTATGCCAAAGAGAGCTGACATATTTAAGATCCTTTTCAAGCACTCCATGTACAACCTTTAACTCTCTCCTTACTGACAGATCTAAGAAAAGTGCCCCCCTCCCTCGCACCATTAAAGGCAATCTAAGGATGCTCTGCCAATGGATCAGAGGACTAGTGCAGTGTGGAGGTAAATGGCTGTCACAAGGTCTGATATACCTTTTCTCTCCCAGTGGTCATAGGGAGGCACTCTCTCCCATTCACTCAATTTGAGTCAAAGCATGTTTGTGCGTCTGGAAGGGAAGGAAATAGAGGAGAAGGGAACTGATCCATTATGTCTGTGCAAGAAAAACACCAGTGTAACATACCTTTTAACCAGATCACAAATATAAACTAACTTTCATCCTCTGGACAAAGGCACAAGGTCATTATCCATCCAAAACTACATGTTTTTATCAGACTATATGTTATATTTTTACATTTATTATAAGTCATGCATTGTTGAGTGATTCTATTAACTGCTATTGACAGCGTTTAGCCAAACAAAATGCTTCATTTCGAAATGAATTCAACCTTACTGTGCTTATAAGCATCTTTACTATATGTTAGTTAAAGTTCATAAGACTACAATTCCAAAAGGATGGAAGGAGTGACAAGCAAACAAAGTGGTTTCAGTAGATTTTTAGTCAGTATATTCACTGCGTTGACCAATTCATTCCACGAGTCATTTTTGACAAGTCATTGCTTTTATGTGCTATAGGAAAGTAGCAATTAGGCTACGAACACATCAACAAAGAAGCTGTGGGACATCAGAGGCACATTTACCCTGACTATAAACAGAGGAAACTGGTAAACGGAGTGCGAGAATAAAGCAGCGTAAGCAGGTTAATGTGAGAGTTCAAACAGCATCCTCGCTTAATTAGATCCTGTGAGCCCGGAGGAAATGTCCCATTTAAATCCAGCTATTTCCCTGTAGTGGCTATTCGGGAATACATGACACGAAAATCCTAATAGTTGGACGTCAGAGCAAATACACTAAACAACTTATACAGCAAACAACTGCCCCTGCATGATAGGCCTATCCACCACAATGTGACTCACAGAGATCCATAATGCTGCCCATAGAATATAAACCGGATTGACTAGGATTTGAAAAATAGTAATTTCAATAGCAGTAATCCGGCTTCAGCATGGATCAAATCGATTCTGAAAAACTTCATCCATAAAAAACTGCAGTACGCGTGTGTCAGTCAAGAAAACAACTACCGCTTGTGTCTATTGAAATGATATGCAAGTGTAAAATGTGTACAGGACAAGATATATGATCATTTATCACCATAACGCACACCATGGCACATCAAGTGCTGAGAAACTCGAAAAAGCAACCGTGCCACAGTGGAGCGAGGCAGCACGGCTCTTCTAATGCAGTCTCAACAGCTGGTATACGCCCGACAATTACGGACTAAACACAGCAGGAAAAACCTCCTCGCTTGCTGTTATAACTTGTATTAAACAACGCGAAGATGGGCGATAAAATTCGGCAAAACGCCAAACAACTCGTGCAGTAACTGCCGTCTGTAGCCTGCAGCAACACAAGTATGAATTGACGGTGTGAGTGGAGAGAAAATCAATTCTCTGCTGAAATAAAAGCCCGTATTTACGTGCAGGATAAAAAGTGAGACATGTACCTGTGTACTGCAAGAGAAACATTGTCCACAGATGGCGAGGTGGCGTCGGTCGTCGGCTGTAGGACGAAGTGTACGAAGTAAAATCCTTGAATGGAGACGGGGCTGGTCCCTCAGTCAGTCCGCTCCGCTCCGCAGACTGGACTGCAATGAGAGCCGCCAGCCGAAGCGGGACCTTTTAGCTACGGCACGGGAGCCCGCCCTCGCGACGTGCCCGGTTCGCGGCTGTAGAAGAACTTGTTCGCTTCAGACACATGCGGAGTGCGGGCGAACTGTTCAGGTTGTGTCAGTGGGCGCTGTACAGTAGCTGACAAAACTCCTGCTTTGTCGGTCTGCTGTGAAGTCGAGCTCAGGCACTAGTGCACTGTCAGCAGAGGAGGTCGTTTTCACAGTCCCTCAAAGCGAACAAGAGAAGACAGTGTACACGCTCCCCACTCCTGAGACGAATGCCAAATTAGCTATCATTTGGAAAAATGGTTCTTCCACAGAGTTTGGGTTATGGTTTTAATGATACTTTTTAAGCTGCAGCCAAGCGATAAATGCCCCCAAAAGCGAGGTAATTTGTCCAGAAACTTTTGACGGCTGAGCTTTTAAGAAGGTGTCATTCTGTAGCTTGCCAGTTGGAGGAGGAGAAGCAAAGATGTTATCAGTTCAATACCAATGCTTAGCATGCAGACTGTGATGGGAGCAGGGACGTGCACATACATTTGGAGGGGCTATTGCTCTAAACTAGAAAAAGCCCCCCCCCCCCACCCACCCGAAAAAAACACAAGACCTTTTGAATTTTTTTCTAAATGAAATCCAGGGAAATGTTTAGTTTTGCGGTCCATATCATTAAAATATCTAATGTTACTAACTATTAAAGAAAAATGGGGACAATTATGTTTTAATGTAGTTTGATCATTGTAACTGCTGTGCAGACATACTGATAAAATAGAGCTTCTATAATTACCTTTAACTCACTAATTAATTAAACCAGTTCAATACGCATTATTCTTATCATTCTCTATGAGCGCAGTAACGGTACGGTATCTAATTACTTATTTATTTAGTATTCCATAACTTAGTAACAGAGATGGTCAAACTGAAGTAGAGACATGGCAGAAATCCTAGAATGAAGCGGGGCAGTGAACTGTTCACCCGTGAGAGGGCGATCAAGAAAAGAGAGAGAGCTGTGGGAGTTTACGGAGCAGAGTAAAATACACAGAAAGACAGAAGCACAATAACAAGTAGGCCTATAGCCTATTTAGATTTTTGGGTGTAAATAACCGAGCGTGTCAAGAGGAAGTAAAGTCCCCTGGTTTGTCCCCTACTCTAACTGCCATGAGAAAACTCAAAATCAATTTAAGCATATTTAAAAACGGGGACATTTCTGGGGACAGATTTACCCGGGGATTTGCCACCAAAGCCAGGAGGGCATTTGGTATGATGACCATAGCCATATGAGGCCGGAAGGCTGTCCTTTGTTTTCAGCTGTCAGATTGTAAACAAAGTCACGTGACTGGGGGCAGATGACAGCACTGACCAGGTGTGTTTTATCGCAGCGAGATGGTACAATACTAATTGTGGGCTTATCATATTTATTCGGCCACAACAGAAAAAACATAAACCTCTTGCTCTCTCCAGAGGGGCAGGTCAGCCAAAAATTGCAAAAGGGCCGTTGCCCGGGCAACATTAGTCCGTACCTGTGCACGTCCCTGGATGGGAGGCATTCCTGTCAACCCAGAGGCTCAAGGAACACTCTGTTTTAAGATAAATACAGCGAGAGAGTACTTGTCCAATTTGTTGCAAGTGATTAAGGTATTGATTAAAATAAGTGGGGTTCCACTCATTAAGTTGAAGCTGTAGTGTGTTCAAGAGCTGTTAATAGGGATACTGTGGTATCCAATAATCAGTGTGTTTACCTTTTTGTCATGGTACCTGCATTCGGCCAGGTTTGGCTCCCGTTGTGTCTAATCCTATAAATAAACTGGAAAGAAGCACTCAACCCAAATATTTGTATAATCTCTGGCTCACACTGTTGACAAAAAATATGTTTAAAAAAATAACAGGCTTCTCAGGGTGTGAATGGGGTTTGGGTTTGATCAACACACAGCCGAAAGATTCATTACACAAGGAAAACAGCAGAGCAAACACTATTATGCTTCCATAATTAGACACAAGCTGTGTACAGAGTCATGGAAAAATGTGCATGAGAATGATATTTAGTGTATGACTGTTGTGCACAGCTGGGTCGTTTATTCCTGATCTTATAGATTCCCTTCGGGCTGCTTTAGACTGGTCTGGAGGAGACACTGACAACACCTGTTCAATGTTAATATGCAGTCCAGCTTTTAATGGTTACAGTCTGTCAAACAGGTTTACAATTCATTAAAGATGATATAAGCACTGGGCTCCTTTTTGGGGAAAATTTCACCTGATACTTTAAGGATTTTTCCATGAGAGCTTTTCCTCAGTTGTTTGTATTAGCGCTTGAATAGGTCAGCATATATACATGACTTGCCAGTTTATTAGATACACCTGGCTAAAACAAATGCAGTCTAATGCAACAACCCTGTTCAGACTAGATATTTTCTTAGATATATGGATATTTTAATATCCCAAACATTTATTTTGCTGGTTTTAAAAGGCTGAATTACAACAATGTGATGATATATTCAGATTTTAGCAGACGTGATCTTACATAATCTAAGTTATTCACATATTTGCCTTTAAACACATTATTTTCAAAAAAGCTAATGAAGTATATATTTCAAATATATCTATGCAATATTCATAGTGGTATTTGATTGAAGATAATGTTATACTTTATGTTAATTCCACCCAGATCTAGCATAAACACCTGGTAGTGCTTATTATTCAGTTGGGTGCCCTTAAACCTTGCAAAAGAAAAGCACAGTGAGATGACAAAAGTAAAATAATGCCCTACATAAAGCAAAATATAATGCTAATATGGCATTTCTGTCTGCTTTTAGTAAAACAGCCTCTTCATCTCTCCACATGGATCTGATGTGTTTGCTAGGTTGCTAAACTCTCCGTTCACTGTGCACATGGTTTTGAAGACAAGAGCTGCATTCAATCATGCAGATACATACAAATATCCATCCATGTATATAGCTAAATTGAGGTTGCATAGTTCAGCTCAAAAAGCCTTGGAGACGTTTGGAAAATATCTTCCAAATCAAATTATTTTCTCCTCTGCCCCACCAATAAGATGGTTTGCACTGCAATCATAACATCATTTCAGAGGTAAATACAAGTGTTTACCAAGGCCAGAGTTCCATTCCCTTTTTCCAAAACTGCTTTGAAATTCCACGGTGAACTCAGGAGAACACTATTCTAAAACCAAGGGCTCGGCAGTTGTGACAGTACTCTTCTCATTTAATCCGTAAAGAGTAAATATCTAGTGACTCAGTAAACAGCATTGACACATTTAGTGAAGTAAGCCAGGTTTCTTCTTCGGAAAACTACAGAGTTTGCTCATTATACACTGTTATTTTCTAGCAATAAAAACGGCATTCAGTCAGCCGCTGTTAAAAGGATGAAGGATATAAATATAATGATCATACAAGAATTCAACTCAAATAAGAAAGGTGGACTTAAAAGATAACACCTGACAACTGTTATCTTCCAACTGCAAACATTTCTTCAGTTTCAGCTAAAGTTGTTGAAAACATGTTTGATTATCCCACCCTTTTGAAAGCAGGCTGTCCTGAAAAGTCAAGGCTGAATTAATTCAACTGTCTTTAAGCAACCAACCCAATAGCCCAAATTGTATTATTTAAGCTATGTTACCATGAGGATACTGGGAAAGACATCAGAAACATTACACAATGGGGACATGCCTAGCTTTTGAAAAAATATTGGATGGACAACCCATATATTCAATGCTTTTTATGCTCTTTGGAGTGTGTTGGTAGAACAACTAAATTCCTAACAGCACAAGCACAAACATTGAGGTCAAAATGTAAGAGACACATAGGCCAACACATGTGTTATATTAGCACAGATGTACTTTTGTTGTTGTTGTGTGCATTAAGGGGGTATTCAAAAATGGCACAGCAAACTGCTCATAGCTGCCTTTTTCGCCGTCACCAGAAAGGACGAGAAATAAAAAGATTTTTATTTTTCGAGGCAGAATTCAATTACCCCTGTCAGCCAGTAGTAATGAGTAACAGCCAGTGCATGCTCTCATTCAATTTCACTGTCCCTAAGGAATTATGTGTGTCTAATGCTTTGATTCTTTTTTGATTATTTTTTTGTGGTTTTGTATAAGGCTGCTGTGTTTTGTAATATTACAGCCTGCTTCTTTCGTTAGATAAACTGCATGACTTGAGAGTTAGGTCAAATGATTAATTCTGGGCAAAATATTTCAACATAGACCATTATTTGAAAGATTGAATAAGGTGAATACATTAGATAAATCATGAGCTCATATCCGCCAGCTCGATTCGGTGTTATACATTAAAGCAAGAATGCATAGAGTGGTCGACCCAGTTCTCATGCTCAATGTATCTGTGTGTTTACAGAGACATCTCTTATGTACTGAATTATTCAAATTCAATTACCGCATATTAAATGGGAGCTGGAACTTATCAACAACTATCTTAGTAAAATGTTAACAAGGGCTCAGAGAGGTATAGCCTTAATCTTTTCACAGTCAATATTTCCTCTTTCACTGAACAACATTTATGACTATATGTCCTGTGAGCTTTTGACAGTGTTTGTCTCTTTTGAGTAATTTGCCATATCGCACAGTCCTGTTCTCACTTGGTAAGAGTGTGTGCTGTATCAATATGCCCTTTGCAATCAAACAAAAGAGTTCAGGTAGCTGATCCACGAGGCCGTCAGAGGGGGAAAGAGGATGGTATTTAAAATGTTTCTGCTGAGCCGTGAGCCTTTAGGTTTAAAGTGACTGCACTGGTATTTGGTGTCTTCCATTTTGAGATCAATGAATGGTGTGTTTCCTGCTTAGGCTCAAGTGAAAAATGTCATTAACTCCACTGCCCTCTATGCCGGACGACAGCCAGCTCAGAAATGTGTCCGGAAGATGGGGATATCTCTGTCTTTTGGGTTCTTGCTAGTTATCTTTGACCTCTATCTTCCTTAATCCTTCTCTTTCTAATTACTTTCTCCGTTTTCTCTCCTCCTTACCTCACATCTGTGCCCCCTGACTGATGGTTAGCAGATGATCATCTAGACAGGAAAGGTTGAGGTGACTCCCCAGATTAAGTCATACCTCATTAAGTGAGCTTCATAATGTCCCAGCTCACGTACTAGTGTATCCATACTTGGTTGCATTTAATGAGTTGCGGAGGACTGACACGACACCATAAAAAGTAACTGGGGCCAATGTGTTTTGAGATGCAGAGCCATGTTTGCAATAGTTTTCATGTGGGAGGTAGGAGTTTCTTTAGGTGCCTTGGTGATGGCAGCATCTGTTCTGGAAACCGGATTAGGCTAAATCCAAAAGGAGGCCAGACCTAACGCATGAGAATTTTCCCTCAGCATGAATATTGATGGCAATGGGTCACAAACAGAGTGAAAATAACTTGTAACCCCACTGAACCGCTGACATATTGTTAACAACACGCACTGCCTCGCCATAATCCACAGCCAGATAATCACTTGACTCCATCACCACTCATGCATTGCCACCAGTATATCCACAAGAAGATGTGACGAAAATCATGTTTGTTTGTTTCTACAATGTTACCACACGTCTTAGAAATGCTGCGAGTCCTCTGATACAAGAAAATGTGTTTTACGAGAGAAAATGGGCACTGTGCTGCATTTAGGCAGCTGTGTTCTGCAGAAAACTGGTTGGTTCCTGGCACCAAATGTGCCATCAGCTTTACTCAAGCATCAAACTTCACTGCCCCCAAGACGACATTGACACAAAGACAGTATTGTAGCCAGACTTCTAGCTTCCAGCAAGAGGGCAGAAAAAGGCTGAAGAATGTGGGATAAATAGACTTAGGAGAGCCTAAATTGGAAATTTGATTCCTTCTGAGGTAAACTCTTGCACACGTTCCTTGACGACAGACCATTTATTTTTCCTCATATTTATTCATCTGCTAAATTACATGCTGACCTGCAGATTTAAAAACAGCTGTATATCCTAAGAGTTAGGGAGCCTTATTTGAAATATATTTTTAACTTAAAGTGGACCTATTATGCTATATTGGAAAAATATATTGTAGGGCCATACCTATACAAAACATGTCTGTGAAGTTAAAAATACCAAACAGATCACCCATTGTAGCCATGCCTCATACTGCTCATACCCCTATTTTGCAGCCCTGTTAGAGAAACACGGATTTTGGGTCCTTAGCTTGAAAAAATAAATAAAAGGAGGCGGAGCTAATGCCTGATCAGAATTCTACCGGAGATAAAGTTAAATTCTGCTGTGATAAAACACCATCCTGTTCTAAACCACATCAAGGATTATTTCTGAAACAGTATGGAGCTCAAATGCTTTTTCTCTTGCGGGTTTATCACAAGGTGAGTTCCTTTTTTTATTTCCTGCTTTTTAAAACACATGTGCTCTCTAGGACAGGTTAGCTCTGAGTGTTAGCGAGGCTCACTAATGTAAACACAGACCATATTACGTCCAAAACACGTCAGGCATTGTTTCTGATAGCAACTTTCTGTGGGTCCGTCACCGATTTGACGTAGTATCGGCAGCAAATCTGTATCCGCTCGTTGTACCCCCGTTTTTAAAAGATTTGGGTACGGAGGAAAAGAGAAAGGGTTTTATTTTCTGACGCTGCGAGAGTTCCCCGACACACCGGGGACACATATTTAAGTATAAAAGACATCAAAAAGTGCATTTTGCATGATAGGTCCCCTTTAAATAAAAAATAGTCAGTGTTCCATCGTCTAAAAACAGGATACATTTATTCTGGGGAACAAAATAAATATCCTGCCTCATTCTTTACACTGTAGTCATGTTCAAATCCCCAAATAATGGGCTAAAAAAAGAATAAAAAACTTTATTTGTTCACAATACATTGCTTGATTGCTTCTCATGAGTTGCTAATACCTGATGTAGCCCTTTTTGTGGCTTTGATGGACTCAACAGATATTTGATATACATATAATAAAACAATTTATTCTTGATATTAGAAAAAAAAGCATGGTTTTTCTGTGCAAGTCTTTCTGTGTAAGTTTTACCATATCAAACTTGCGCACAGTCCCGTGTTTTTTATCAAATCTGAATGCAGACAGTTGTGCAGTGGGTGTTGGTGCGCATGGAATTTGATCAGTTCATCCAATCCTGTGTTCAGTGGCGAGACTAAAGCACGTGATTTACAAAAAAGATGTCATTTATTTATGTTCCTATAAACCTCAGAAAATGTGGTTTAAAGGTGAATAGACGTTGGCATGATGTCGGTGTTTAATTAATGGAGAAAGCGACAGGAAAATTGGCATCTCCCTTTTTGTTACAAACTGATCTGAGAAACTGAAACTGAACAGGGGTGAGGAAAGCTAGATAATTAAACCTACTAAAAAGGCAAGACACTGTAGAAACCTCGAGTCTACAGTGTAAAAGGGGCGAAGAAAGAGAAAGGATACAACCGAGAGAGCAGGCCAGACAAGCAGGAGGAGGGAAGAAAGGCCAAGTATCAGACAGAGCATTCATTATCACCTGACTGACCTGCATATTGCGCTGTGTGAGAGTAATGGAAAAGGACACACTCATCGGCCAAAGCCCAGCAAGAGGGGCGCTTTTCATTCCCCCTCTCTTTCTTCTCTCTTAAGCAATCTGTCAGTTTCTTACTCTGTTCAATTTATACTCCCGAACAATGTACTGCGGGAATCCATTGTTTTTGAAAATGCCTGATGTTATGAATAGTAATAAGTAACCTATGTATTGCAGTTCCTCTGAACCTGGTTATTTAACAGCTAATTGTCTATTTCATTAGTACTATGCTCAGTTTCTTTTTATTATGCACTTATCGTGTTAGTAACATGCTGTGGCATTGAAAAGACAAAATAAATTAGAATAACGTCCTCAGTGGAGATAATAATAAGAATAAGAATCTACACAGCCATGCTTCACACAAACTAACAATGCTTACTTGTTTTTGCTAGGCAGGTTACATGTTTCCTATGTTGACAATTATATGAATATGTTCATTTCATTTCAAACCTTTATTTATCCAGATAAATCCCATTGAGATCATTCAACTCTTTTACAAGGGAGACCTGCTCAAGTAGGTTCCACATGAAACATAAAAACAACCATACCATGCTAACAATAGCTAAGTAAATCAAAAAGGAAAAACCTGATGGAAATGCCATCAGTTGTGCACATATTTTAGTGACCAAAGTTTTGAACAAATATTCCAAATGTGTAGATGGTGATAGCAGGGAATCACCTAAGTTATTACAATTCAAATGAATATCAGAGCCAATTTATCTTTGAATCCATCTGATGTCAAAACATTTCACGTGGAACAATAAACAGTATGTCAATATGATAGTGTCAAGAGTAAAAGGCAGAAAACCACCACATTTAGTAAGATTGATCCTCTGCAGAGCATACATGTGTGTTGAAAATTGCAGCCACTATTACTTGAGATATTTGAATCTGTACTAAAGTGATAATCGATGACAGCCAGCAAATTACCCAGTGCCTTCAGAATGAAATGGCAGAACACTAAGGCATCTATTTGGAGAAATTGGTGGCCAATAATTACTCTGGATTCCAACAAAGGTGCCAACAAGAAATACTGATCCAGAATCCTAGTTATTGTACCGTCTTCTCAGGTGTGGCTTCCCTCATGTTGGTGTTTTGCAAACAACTGTTCACAAATGATGCTTGGGCTACTTACAACTTACATAAGTAGCCCTGCTTTTATTCGGATAAAAAGCATGGTTCTATTCGAGCAAAAAGGTTCACCAATCAAATGAGCCTTTATGGGATTGCTGTGATAGTGTGTGTACCCTGTCATGTGATATGTGATAGATTGAATAAGATAACCATTTTGAATCAAAAGCCTTGACACAAATAACTGAGTGGATACAGCAGATTTTGATCTCTGCACATAAAGAAACCAAAGTGAAGACGGCAAAAAATAAACATGAAACAAGAAACATAATTACATGTCACTTCAGAAATGAGAGAGGCAGGTTCAGAGTTAAAGGCAAGTACAAAGACAAAATACATCTCGAGATGGATAGAAAATAAGACCTTTAGAAGGTGCACTCAGGCCTCTTACCAGTGACTCGGCTTGATCTGTACTCTTTGTACATGACAGAGATGCAGCAGCGACGTGTGTGATCTCAACTTTGCTGGTTCTGTAGTAGATTTGTGTTGGAAAACAAAACCCAGGGTAACAAAGGTATGTTCAGTTGCTGTTTGTTCTGTTACATAAAAAGGCCATAGAGTTTCTTAAACAACAACTGTGCAATCCGCTTTTTTCTTTATGTAGTGGTCTGTGGACGCGAGCGGTTAAGAAGGCCTAAAAATAAAAGGGCTTTGTCATGAATAGAGAGCAAAGACAAATAGAGGAGAATGTAATTCATCCGCTTCTCCAAGAGGCTCAACCTCCCTGCTTTGTGGAGCAGAAGCTCATCCGAGCCAAAAAGGGCTCTGAGGCGCGGGAGGGTCCCATTGACTGCGCTATTAACACTCAAACTGGGTGGATCAGCGTAGAGGAAATACAAAACGCTGCCAGAAGGATGCACAGAGAACTCTGTAATGCATTTCATTCCACAGAGAAGAGCCCTAAGGGTGCAGCGATGACCAGAGTAATTGGCTTTCTCCAGCTATGATAATCTGCATCAGTCATGCTAAGCCAACACACTCTCAGGCCAGGGAGAAGGTCACAGCGATCCCCAAACGTCACGATGGCCACTCAATTCCTTTAAAGACATTGACAGGAAAAACCTTTATTCTCACTGTTCTGGATTTTGACTTTAGTTCAAGAGCTTCCAGACCTTTGTAGTATTACATTACATTACATGTCACTTGTTAGACGCTTTTATCCAAAGCGACTTACATACTCAATACTGTGGGCAATCCCCACAGGAGCAATTTGGGGTGAAGTGTCTCAGGGACACAACGACATGCTGACTGCAGTGGGGTTTGAACCTGTGCTGCTCCCCTGATCCGAACACCAACGCACTGCGCCACACGCCGCCTAGTAGAACAAATAATGTAATTTACTTCAACTAAAAACTGACAATTGTATATTTGGCGTTTTGGAGCTCTGCTTGGAAAAAACTAGCAACTGAAACACATTAGGGCTCTTGGGTTTGGTAAGGGGCATCTTTACCATTTTCTGAAATGACATGGACTTGGATAATTAAAACAAAACAGCCCAATACTATTTATATTCCATAAATCGCAGAATAGAATTTATGAAGAATACATGTCACATGCAGTAGAACCCATCGACCATCATCTCATGTCAGCTTTAGTGCTCAGTTCTGTTATTCTCTTTCTTACGCATCAGGCGGTAATAAGATTTGTATCACTTATCAGGAGCTGCCGTGTAGATATATTTATGCTGACACATACTGTATCGGACTAGATAAAAAGATCTTGGCGCACACAATAACATCTTGATAGGCCGCTAGGCTTGAACGTCTCTGCAACCTGCTCTTTTGAAAACACACACAATAGATAAGCAGCTCACAGCCTACAGTAAGGCATCGCTATCATCTATTAAAATCATTTCTGAATTGAGGAAAAAGTACAATGCATATGAAGACAATTACTTTGAGACAGGGCTATACCGCAGCATCTTGGCATTATAGTCAAATTGAAATTGGATGTTAGACAGTGAAGGTCAGGCTTGTATTCGTATGTAACATTATCAAATATATTACTAAGCCGTCCTTATTAACAGTGTAGACCTCCATTGACCTCCTAATATGACCCAGTAGAAATACTGTAATAGGATTAACCCTGGGAACACAGGATATAGTGAGGAGATGTTTATGTGTTAATGCCTCATTGTTTTTCCATGTGGTCTGAATATAGAGTGTTGTTGAATATATATATATATATATATATATATATATGTTGAATATATATATATATATATACACATTTGAATATATATATATACATATATACATTTGAATAAATATATATATATACATTTGAATATTTTCAAGACAGGATGATACAAGATAAGATTAGAAAAATAATAAAAGAAAGAAAAAAGCTCCATTAAATCCAAGAGTAGAATATCCTTTTAACACACAGTGGTCTGCCGTCCCTGCTTTCCACATAATGGTTTGTTAGGGGGAAAATCCAGGGCGAACAGGCTCTGGCAGGGATGGGTATTGTCTTTTAATTTCCTTTGGGCTATTTGCAAGCGCCTCCTCTCACCACTATCACTTAAGCTCGGTAGATGGGTACCAATGATGTTCTGGGCGGCTTTAAGCCTCCGCCGCAGAGCGCTTCTGTCCTTGGCTATGAACATCCTATGCCTGTTTTTAATGTTTCCAGTCAGGAGGCTTTTTATTGGTCCTCCGTAAAAGTCAGCAAGATCTTGGCTGGGGATTTAGCAGTTTTCAAACTATTTTTCACCAGGAAGGAAATGTTGTTTGTGTTGCCGATTACCCTAAAGCTCCATTGGTATACTGTGTATAGGGGTGTGGGTTTTCAACTTATTTTTGTACTCATTCCATTAAACGTGGCTTATTTTATCTGTGAATGCAATTTGGAAGATAAGTAAACCCCAAAGGAATGGAGTACTGTGACAGCTAAGCAAGAACATGTGTTGAGCAGCCAGATTAATGCAAAAAACCCAAAACAGACCTGGTATATTGTTACTGTGTTGCCTACAATACCGTAGTAGTGCACTTTTAAAAAAGAGAGTAGAATAATGCTGCAAGTATGCCTGCCCTTGTCCTGACCAGGTCCAGCTTCTTGCTTTTGGACCTGGCTTTATACTTAGAGACAGTGAAATTGCTGAAAATGGGAGCAGACCATTCACCACAGAAAAAAAATCAAGGGCAATGAGAAAAAAGAACACTCTCCGGCTGTGAGAAGAGAAAAATAGGCTACTTATTCACTATCAGAATTGCATTAGCCTAAACTTCAGAAGAATAATGACAGTTATTTTAATTTGGGGGTGGGTGCAAAGAAAAAAAGTCCTTTGTCGGCACAACAACAAATGACATTCATCATTCTAAAGGCACCCACAATTCCTATCATATCTGTTATTACCAACATTTTTCATCTCCACACACTCAGCTCTGAAGTACTTTTCCGTAGTTAGGGAAAAGCCTGAGATGCTAACTTGAGGAAATGTGTACACTAATGATTATGAATGACACCGGGAAGAGAGAAGTTTCACACTGGTCTTTGAAATCCATCTCTGAAAGTGTGATTCAGATCCAGCAGGCTTCTCAATATGCAAGCTGAACAGAGTTTTCTGTTTGATGACTGTTCGTATCACTGGTATCTACGTGGTATCACGCATCACTGGACTGGTAATTCAATACACCAACAATGTCAATGTTACTGCTTTAAATTTCCATTAGAAGTTTCCTATGCATGCCTTCCTACAGACATTCATCATTCAGAAAATGTTCCATGTGTTTAGCCTTGTGTAAGTATGTGTTTACTCTCATATGTCTTTTCACACACAGTTCAGTACATTAGTCATCTTGACGAATGCTCAAGGCCAGTCACCTGTGCCTAGCAGGGATTAGAGGATCCCTTCAGTGAAGAGAGGATTATCAGAGTCAACCGGCCGCTATAGTGATGGAGAAGGGAGATACCCCATAATAGTCCCGCTAGGTCTATTAATCTTTTGTCTCCACAGCAGGAAAACAGCAGCCTGGGAAGCCACAAACCAAATCGCCCTCTGCAACAATTCTCAGCGTTGGATTAATCATACAAAGTTCACAAGAAGCGATCGGTACTTCACAAGCAGCTCTCATGTACCTTTTTCTTTCCTGTAGATGTCCCTCAGCCTGCACGCTTATCTCTGTGATCAAGTACCACATCTCCCACACAGGGGCAACAAAAGAAGGGCTCTGGGTGTTTTACATTTGTCTGGAAATCATACAAATATGTTCACAATATCAAGTAGGGAAAAGGCACAACCAAACATATGCTACAACCATTTTGTTTACACACATACAAGCGGAGGGCATCCATTTGTTCTGTGAATTAAGCCGCAATGAGACAAAATAACTCCACAGTGTACAGTTACAAGAAGGATCTAAATCAAATATGTTAAGGCTTATAATGTAGCGAAACACAAAGCTAGAGATCTGTGTCCACACCATAGACTGTATAAGACATGTTTTTGTTTTAAAGGAAGAACAAATGATTGGATTTTGATTCAAAAATATGAACATTGTTTTCGGATTTGTTATAAATGAGGTGCACTATATGACTGGCAATGTCTTATAAGACTTTTTAAAAATATTGTTTTCATTTAACCTCTACTTTAAATCATTCGTACCATGAATATATCCAATCCAAATTCAGTATATTATTTCTTATCAGCAGCCTTGTTCATTCCCATTTGTATCAACACCAGTCAAGGTAAATATATATCTATAATTAATCAAGCTTCACATATTATGTTAAGGTTTTGGTCGGAAACTTAGTATTAGAAAAAACGTAATAATTCATATTTAGTTATGTAATGGCCAGATAAGCGTCTTAATGAATTCTTAACGGTTTATGCACTTCCAGGTTATTGCCTTGAAAATACAAAAGGAAACATATTGTTACGTAAACACCGATGAGATGGGGAGGGCATGGAGTTCAAAGCGAACAAACCCTTACTATTGTTGATCTCGATGTTAACCACTATTGTAACATGCAATATTTAAAAAGATGTTTTTCTCGTCAATCATCAACAATATATTATGCTTTTATTCAGTTGGTTGGATGCATAAATGAGTAACGACAAGAAAAACCTTTGCCGTTATCACGATGTCGCATGTGGGTTGTGGGAAATAAATCGCTTCACTGTTTTGTGGTGATGTGTTTTTATCTGTCATGCCTACAATCAAACTCTTTAAATAATAAGTCTTATCCTTACTGCGTGCAATAAAAATGATATATTGAATATACAGCGAAATCTCTTCCCACGGCATTAAAACATGCAATCATGTGGTACGGTGCCATTCTGTTAATGAGCCCCAGCTGACATGCTGAAGAGATGACAGTCTGTCAAGCCTTCCTACACAAAGGGAGACATGTTGGAGAGATGGCAGCACTACTGAACGGCAATATGTGAGGCCAAGGTATACAAAAACAGCTATAAATGACAAAAAACACAGAAACGCTAAAGCAGTCGTCTGTCCCCTGTGGATACATTACATATGGCTGTAGATCTTTTTGTCATAAATGTTCAAATCATTTCATTTAGATGGTGAGCTGATCCAGAAACAGTATATATAAACAATTAAAAAAGCAGTGAGTCATAGAAATGGTGAAACAGAAGAAGTATGCGTGCGATAAATCCTCCATATAGTATGTATACCAACTGAAGAGCTGCTTGTTTACTTGTGTTTACTTTACATTATGTGTTTAGCTTTGCAACATAATACACAATATTAAATAGACATGAAACAAAAGAGCATAAAAAGGGCAGAGCGCAAAACAGACATTTCCAAGAAACGGGTTCATCCACAATCATTCAGACGTGGCTCAGGCACAAAACTGTTGTTGACTAGGAAAACAATTTCCACACTGTTAACAGACATAGCCAGAGGAGCAACACAACACTATTCTCTATCACCCCAAGCAAGGAAACAGGAAAACAACTGTGAGCAAAGCAATAAAATGTGTGCATCCTCAAATAACAAATGAAATTGCATCTGAGCTCTATGGAAACATTTACACAACATCGACAGCTTTGGTGTAATGGTAGTTTTAGGAGTTACACAATGCAAAGGGAACACTTTTCTTCACTGTGTATACAAACTGGAGAAGCCATTCTTTGTTGAATAAGAGGCCGTCCCTGAGACCTTGTTACTCTCAAGTATTTTTCATTTAGGCTTGCAACTAAAAACAGATTATAATAGTGCTGCTATGGACACTTCTTTTCATTACCTATTAATCATGTGGTCCATAAAACAAAAGTAGGCGTCTAATTTACGATTTAACAGTCCAAAACTCAATGATTTACTACGAGGTAAGACAAGGAAAAGCCCAAAAATCATCAAATGTTTGTAATTTTTAATCAAAATAATTATACCGATTAATCAACTATAAATTAGTTGCTTATTATTTTCCATCTATTGACTTATTGATGAATAAACAATAATCTGCAGCTCTAAATACTATATTATTTCCCAACACCAACACTCAACAGTTCACTGATAGTAGTGTTGTCTGAGAGATCCTCTGGAGTCTCTTAGGAAGGGCACCGTGAAGAAACCCGTTCTAAATGTAACAAAATACAGGCAATAAAGAAACTAATGACCCTAGCTCTGTTAAATGACAGCCGTTGCGCTGGTTATGGGAAGCAGCAACCTCTCTGACTGAACTGTGCCACTGAAGGCCGTCTTGGGAGAGGCTTTCGCTCCGTAATTTACGAGTGGGCCGGGAGCCAGTGGGTGTTGTTTAACAGCCGTAGACACGTGCTGTCTCTGCATTCATGGCCAATGAGGAGGTGGGGGAAATAAATTCTCCCTCCAGCTCACAGACACGATGAACTCCAGCCCAGGTTATCATTTGCTGGTGCCAAAAACAACTTCCCTCAAAATTAAATGGGATCAGCTGGAAAGGGACAGACAGGTTTATAGGTAATGGCTGTGGAATTATTACTGTGTGGATTTCTTTCCCTCTGAGAAAATAAAAGTGCGTGCCATTAGTTCATGTCAATTAGGTAAAGTATGACAGAGGGAATTTAATGAGAATATTGAATGACTAATTACTAGAAACGGCAATAAAGAGGAACAATGCTGTCTTGTTTTTAAGGTCTCTTTAATTAGCTTTCTAGGTCTTTTTATTATCTTCCATTCAGTAAAACTCAAGGTTTTGATATGTTATCCTTAAATGCGTGGCCTTTAATGGGGGCAATATCCTTGAAAGTTTGACTATAGTGCACAATAGCCTTTATTAAAAAACATCGCATTCTCAGTTTGGGGGAATGTGTAGCAGGGTATTACTTGAATAGAGCAGAGGTGTAGAGGAGACCAACCCTTGGTAAATAAAGGTTTTAAAAAGCAGTCTTGCATGTGAAGGGGTAGATGGGGCTCAGCTCTCCCTGTCACAAGTACTTAAATCAAGGAAGCAAGGTAGGAGGGCAGACTAAAGTGTGTGTATAGAAGGGAAAGGATGAGACATGGAGGCCAATACTTCTACAAAACGCAGACACCCTTGTCTTTGACTCTGATGTGTTGGTTAGAACTACAGAACAGCAACATTATTATGTAACTTTTGTTAAGGGGACCTTATTACTGTATGCTTTTTGGGGTTTTCCCTTTCATTTAGTGTGTTATATAGGTTGTTGGTCATGTAAATGGTCTGCAAATGCCCGCCTTTCCTCAAACGTAGAACAACATGTGGACGATTTTGCCAAAACAATCAATTGGTAGCTCATCTGATATTTTACATAGTCAGAATACAGCCAACTCTTTCCCAGTTGTGATAGAAAACTAAGTTACAATAGTATTTTAAAAATTGTAAACACTTTATAAACTCCCAAAAAGCTGGTACTCTTTGTAGCGAGGATGGCCCCTGACTAAAATGGTTTTGGGCAAACAAAACACTCATTGACCTGAGGAGGGTGTTGCCTTGTATTACAACAAGTAGTGTGTGTGGGGTGCTGTGAATCAACGGCCAGAGGCAGCAGAATTAATTCTACGCTCTGAAAAACAAACAAAGCGGTAGTAGGTTTTACTGATCCTGTTAGTCACATTTTGCTTCATTAACATTTAAGTAAGCTAAAACAGGTATAATCACTTGTGTACTAAATGATGTCATGTAATTAAAGCTGAGTGTGCACTTTAAGAGCTTCTGTTTCTGCCTGTGCCAACACATGGACTGCATGTGCACTTCTCATATTCTGCATAACATGTTGCAAGTTTAAAAGAAAACAGATTTGGCTCTCATTCATAGAAAAATATCAATCAATCAATGTTTATTTATACAGGGCAGAATTAGGAGGGAATTCCGTCTCGTAGCGTGTGTGCACCGTTTTGATCGCGATCGACTGGTTGGGCACCCCTGGTCTACACACACAACCAAATTACATCTATACCATGAGCGCATTGCTCCTAAAAAGTGTTTCTGGCACTGACACCAATCAACAGTTGTGCGTCGACTCAGCAGGGATCAAGGCACGTATATGCCTCTCCCTGCTTCCACCGTCTACACACACAACCAAATTACATACCATCAGTAAGGAAAAAGAGTAAGAACTGAGATGTATAGGTGAAGAGGCACAACGTGTCTACGTCAATGCACTCTTATTAGATTATTTTATCAACTATAAGCTTTATCAAAAAGGAAGGTCTTAAGCGCACTCTTAAAAACGGATAGGCTGTCTGCCGCCCGAACACAAACTGGAAGCTGATTCCACAAAAGTGGAGCTTGATAAGAAAAGGCTCTGGCTCCCATTGTACTTTTAGAGACTCTAGGAACAACCAACAACCCTGCATTCTTGGAACGCAATGCCCTAGTTGGACAGTAGGGTATAATGAGTTCTTTAAGGGAAGATGGCGCCTGCCCATTAAGGGCTTTGTAGACGATAAGAATTTTTTTTAATTCTATCCTGTGTTCTCTAGGGAGCCAGTGTAAGGCAGCCAGAACAGGAGTCATGTGGTCCCTTTTCCGAACTCTGGTTAGTACACGCGCTGCAGCATTTTGAATCAGCTGAAGCGACTTAACTGACTTGTTGGTACACCCTGATAATAAGGAGTTACAATAATCCAGCCTTGAAGTAACAAATGCATGGACTAGTTTCTCTGCATCGTTTTGAGGCAAGATATGCCTGATTTTTGCAATGTTACGTAGATGAAAGAAGGCGGTCCTTGAGATTGATTGTATGTGGGTGTTAAAGGATAAATCCTGATCAAATATAACACCAAGATTCCTTACAGTCTCACTGGAGGCCAAATTAATGCCATCCATAGTTAATATATCTTTAGATAGATTGTTTCGTAGATTATTTGGGCCGAGTACAATAACTTCAGTTTTGGCCGTGTTTAACATAAAGAAATGTAAGGTCCTCCACGTTTTTAAGTCCTTGAGGCAGTCTTGAATTGTATGTAGATGATCGGATTCATCAGGCTTGATGGATAAATATAGTTGAGTATCATCCGCATAACAATATAAATGTACAGAATGATTCCTTATAATATTGCCTAACGGAAGCATATATAATGTCAACAAAATAGGTCCAAGCACTGAGCCATGTGGCACTCCATGGCTAACTTTGGTTTGCATGGAAGATTCATCGTTGACACACACAAAATATGAAGTAATACTATCTGTTCGCCCAGTAACAGTTATAAGGAGGCTTCCTCGTTCAGCCGGTCAATTGTGTTACAGGCTTTGATTGAAAAACAGATGAGTCTGTTCTGCTCCTCATTGAAAGTTCCTCTTTCAACAGCTAATTACCTTGTCTCAACACCGGAGACGCCGCCGATTAGAGGTATGTGCTGCTTCGAAGTAAATAGAGACTGTGCAGCACACTAGCACAATTATACCTAGACATATAGTTAGGTTTCAGGAGAGAGGATAAAGTGGGCGGCTTTTTAAAGAAGGCTTCATGTAATTAAATGAATTTCAGTGTGGCTGCAGTCAACAATAATTAACATTATCAGCTCTATAAAATGGCACAATAAAATATCGACCACTGCTCAAAGACTTAATGCATTAAATGTAAAATAGAAAAACCGAGAACAGCAGCAAAGATTTAAAAAATGTAAATATTTTTAAATGACATGACATGTAAATTGCATCGCAGCAGACATAAATACTAAAACAATTGTATTAAAGGAAAAGTGTACGACACAGATATTAACCCTAATTTACATTTTAAACCATTGCTGGAATAACATTTGCATCACATATAAATAGCTTCCAAGTCTTAAGAAATAAAAAGGGTCAAGTAATTCCGGCAGGCTCCAGATATTTTTGCATCTTTTGAATCTTTCATGCTTAGCCCTCAGTACTTCTGCTTACATAGGGATATTTTACATGATGACAATGCAGTTTGTAACCTCATTTCTGATGAGATTAATCACAATGAGAATAAATGATAACAACACAACCACAGAAAAACATTGTGAGAGGAGTTGTTCAAAGCTGCTACCATGACAATGAAAGTGGAGTCTTCTTCTCCACTATTTGCTCTGCTTTAGTCCTCTTCACCAAATCTAGCCATCTACCTTGAAGCTAAGTATGAATAATTAAACGCGGGACACTGCGAATACTAATTCCCACATATTGCCCAGCACCATCCCCACGGCTGATTAAGCTACCTAAGGTAATTTACTTCGTTGGTGGCAATGTGCCTGCATCCTAACCAGAGAGATCAAAGTGCTGACACTGAGGTTAGCTGGGAGCCTCGTTGACTGACAAGCGATCCTTAACACAGACCGACACAACGAGCGAGGTAATCTGCCCTCCTGTCCAAATAATGACAAAATGGAGGGAATTACATACGGATGAGGTTGCACATTTTAATTATGGTTAAACTTGTTTCAGCTGAAATGTTCTCACTTAGCTTTGCCATCATTTAATGAATGTATTGTGTATAGAAAGTATTGAGTTATATTTCTCGCACTACCTTACATCCATGAAGGCAACATGACAGAGGGAGGCCTGCCACTCAGGATCATGGATGTATAATAAGAACTGGATACAGCGTGGGAGGCGGGGCCTCATTCATTCCTATGAGAGTTGCTCAATAGCGCATGATGACAAAATGGCCCAACTTTTGAGAGAGCGAAACGTCACAGATTACCCGGCATGACTGAGAAGTACCCGTATGTGCGCTCATAGCGCATGCGCAACTTTAACCACGCCGCCCAAAAGGCTCGTTCACATTAAGCACGTGAATTTGCGTACACGTAACAGCACCGCGCGTTCATGACAGCATGGTACTGGATTTATATTAACGAGGCGGCAGTTAGCAGCTAGCGGCTAGCTAGTAAATTATGCTAACTTACACATCAATCGTTATGTACTTTTATATTACGCTGACATCAGGATCTAGTGATATCCAAGCAACAGAGCTTCATTTAGCATGATACTTGTGTGGGTTGTACATGAAACCACTTTAATAGTAATATATAAAAATGTATATGTTGAAGCCTGTTATGATCAATTGTGAGTTAAAACTTTATCTAAAAAGTAAAGCTGATGATGGATTACTGTGGTGGAGTTAAAATAACAATAGCCTCTTTCTTTTTTAAATGTGATGGAGTAAAAGGATAGTAACTGTGATTATTCATGTTAAGTAGCCCACAAGTAACTAAAACATATAATACTTGAAGGAAAGGTGTAAAATGTTCCCATAAATACCAATATCACAGTACAACACACCTTGTTGTTAAATACCAACCATGTGTATATATATATATATAAATATATATATATAAATATGCCACTAAAACTGTAATATACCAGGCTGCTAAATCCTCCAAACTGTTGTTGCTGGATGTGTATTTTGTGAAATGTGTATTTTTTTTAAATTATAATTTCTTGTTTTGAATCTTTAATACTTTTTTTATGCATACTTTAAGTAACATTAGGCTGTCTTTGGCTCTTTTCTGCTGTAACAATGTAAATGTATTCTGATCTAATTGATGTTTTTGTCAGTTTGTATCCCTATATTGCGACACTTATTTGGTTTAAGATTATTTCTCCTTTTTTTACAGACATCCCCAACCATAGTGGAATGATGTTGTAAAGCAGGGGTGGGGAACCTCCGGTCCCCGGGCCGCATACGGCCCGCGAGACAATTCGATACGGCCCTCGAGGTAACACACGCAAAAAAAAAAAAAAATTAAGAAATCTAGACCGCAAAATAATTAAACAAGCGAGTACCTGTTTTTCCTGGCCAAGGTCAGGGTCCTTGAACACAACACGAGCCTAACGTGTCATCACGTGGTATACGTCTCGTCCGACAGGGGTTTAGAGCTGCCGGAGAGCAGAGCACCAGAACGCCGCTCCGGGCCGGGACTTCACAAATGTCAGTACCCATAAGGAGCCGTACACATGCCGCAGTTTTTGCGTGGCTGTGTCTTTAGTTGAAAGCCCAGTGGCGATCTGTTCATCTGTCATACTGATCATACAGTCAATAACTTTGTTGTTATTAGCATCTGGTTAGCTAGCTATGCTAACGAATATAAGAAGCTTTTTCTCCAACCAGTGAGGTTAAGGCACATCTTTATATGATCATTATAGTTATAAAAAAATAAGAGAATAAAGTAAACGGGTATAAAATACTATATGACAGTAAAAAAAGTTGTTATTAATAAACAAGAATACAGTTTGAAAGGGGAGTGATTTGTAAAATATCCATAAAGAAAAAGAAAATCTGCTTCCAGTTCTGTTTCATATGGGTGTTGAGAGATGTATCCATAGATCTACTAATGTTGCTCTCAAAGTGCACCAGATTGATGCTTTTAACTTCAATATTTAAAAAATATATATTCCGGGGGGAACATGCCCCCGGACCCCCCTAGAGGAGGTTAGGTCCCCCCCACTTAAATCATGTTCACATGGATAGGAAACTAAATTGCACACATCTTGTGTCCATATCTTTCTGTTTTGGTGGTCATGCCACAACCGTGCACGTGCATGCATGCGCGTGTCATGGTAAACTATCTGGATTACGAGGTTGCTTTTTCTTTGCACAGCATGAAAGAAAGGCCAAATGAATGGGCTGTGATTTTAGTATTTTTAAGCAGACGTCAATAATTTGTACGGCCCTCGGAGGATGTTGAAAAAATTGGAATGGCCCTTGAGAGGAAAAAGGTTCCCCACCCCTGTTGTAAAGGATTGCATTGATCCGTGCATCAATACCTTCACCCAGCTTTGAGGCCTCCAATTAATGAAATCATCTTGTGGCTGGGAAAAATGTGAACAAATAAATCTCACAAAGAGTGACTTTCTGGTGTAATCATTATAATATCAAAGACAAGCACTTTAAGTAACAATATATAAAATCATTCAGCAGCAGAGGATGGGGTGGAAACAGCATTTCTAACTAAGATGATTACAATATTACAAGTTAAACATCAAGATGAACATACTATTATTAATTTAAAAAGTACATGGGAGACTTAAATATCCTGCAATATACCATTAGCAGTATTGGAACAAATGTGCAAAAACATTTCTAAAAATAAACATAAACATAAACTGAGGGCTTTCTTCCTGAGCCGCTGGGAGTAAAGGTCCTCCATGGATGGCAGCTCCGCCCTGATGCAATAAGTGCAATAAGAAGCTACAGGAACGTTAATCTACGTCGGTAATATTATTAACTTTATTTAATACAAGATTTACATCATACAGCCCATGTAGTATAATATTTTACAAATGATGAATTACAGCAAACATGTGCAATATATCGATTATTACAGCTCCGTGGGCTGGCAGTAAGGCGATATGGGTCCGTTCTTATTGTGCATCCATGGGTAAAGACAAACGCATGTAGTGCTGAACACGTCACATCACATGAACGTGCCGAGCAGCGCGGTCCCGTGGGTTAGATGCGCGTTCATAAGGGGGAGGGAAATAACTCTCAGAATAACGTTATTAGCACATTTTTACAACTTGAGGAACAAATGTTTTTAATACAAGTGTTCATACTGGGTTGTTTATTTAGTTTAAAAAAAATTATCCAATGAGTTACAGACCACTCTTTCCCCATGTAAGTCAATGGGAAAAAGTGTTTCCGGGCCCAGCAACCAAACGGAAGTGTAGTACCGCCGTTTGGCCACTACGAATATTCTCATCAGACTCCGGCGCACTTCCTGGGGGCTTTCTCAGGATGCCAAACTACTCTTTGCTCAGCCCCGCCCCCTCAAGCAACATCAGGGCCAAAAGTCTGAAAGCGAAAAAAAACGATCTGAAACTGAAAAACGATCTGAAGGTGAAAAGCAATGTGAAACCTGAAAAACCAAGATTTGAAACTAATTGTTTTGAATCTGAAAACGAAAAATCTGCAACTGAAAACAATAAGGATTCAAATGTCAAAATATGTATAAAAGTGAAATCTGAAAATAAATATTTTATTCAAAAAAATTGCTGAACTGAATCAAAATAATATTCAACCTGAAAAATGATTTAAAATACTTATTTTTATTTTGAATACATCATTGTATTTTTCAAAGTTCAGGATAAAAACTTGAACTTTCAAATAAAATTGTATTTTTTTGAATGATCAAAACTTATGACCCTGAAATAGCTCCATACACTACACCCTTATTACGAGGCATGAACCGGAGCCATGTTGCACCTGAACAATAATAATTTGATCATCAATCGGTTGTCAGAGTAGAACACCAGTGTGATTAGCACATTTACATAATTGCATAAAATAGCAATGTGCCAATCAGGCTGCTAATACCTGGTGATTACTTGCACAGCCTTTTTAACCTTGGAACCTGACAGAGCATTTTATGCTTGGTAATTTCCTAGCCTTATCACAAGAGCTCTCTTCTGTCTACTGGTCTATGTCAGTCTGGTCTATTAGTCGTTGAAAATAACATACTACTCATTACTGCGAAGCAGGATTCCTTGAGGAATTTCAGTTTTGCATAATAAATAACTTCAACTTTGACATCCTTAACTTATTCTCGCAACTAACTCAGAGGCTAACAGTAAAGTATTTAACTGGAGCAAACTGTCTAGAGTTATTAGTCATATATCTTGTTTTCCCCCCTCTATTGTAGTGAGTGGGGTCTAGCTGCATCACTTCTTTGTCTGGGGGCCTTATCTGGCTGTGAAGCGCCGGGCTCAGTGTTGCTATCTCCATTGGCACGGTGATGGAGGCAAGGCCTGCCATCCCAGATAAACCTCCCTCTGTTCTCCCAGCATCCCAGCAGGCTTCGTGTTTGCTGCAGGTGTCAGAGAAAATGTTCCCATAGCTATTAGACTTTTAGCGCTGCTGGTGACATGTTGGCACCTCTGATGGGAAGCTACTGAAGTTGAGGTAAGTGATGACGGGGAAGATGGGCACACCGACATCGAGAGGTGCCGGGACGAGGGGGAAAAGTTGGACTGGGATGGCCACCAGAAACTGAAAAATAACTGATGAAAGTTTGGAATTATGTTGTGCTATAAAACATAGATAATATATTGTATGTCATAAATTGCTCACTTACAGCAGTATTAGCTCAATTAGCAGCCTTTTTAAGCAAATGCAGAACTACAGACATTGCTGACTACCGTAATCTCCATTAAAAAAAAGAAAAATGAAAAAGAAAACATGTTATGATTACTGAACACCATGAAGACAAACAGTGGCAGACAGGTTGTAGTAACTATACAGTAATGATGTTTGGTGCTGCTGCTGCTCCAAAACTCTCACCAAGGGGAAAACCTTGTTATGCTGAATATTCAGCAGGCAAACTGTTTGCAGGTGGCAGGAGATTGGATACAAGGAGACATAATTGAATACACTAACAATTTATTTCCTTAAAAAAACTACTTTACAGTAGCCCGAAAACGTATGGTTAGGAAACTGTTCAATTCTACTTTCAGCGTACTACAATGAATGGCAGGCAGAGTTTTCTTGGGGAATGAAAAACATTTCTAAAGATACAAGAACAGAGAAGTTATCGCTCTACGTGCAAATTATTTTCTTCATTAATCAATAATTGGTTGACTCTCAAATGTCTTGTTTTGTCTTGACAGACAGTTCATACATATTCAGTTAACCACAATTCTAAGACAAGCAAAGGCAATACATTATACGATTTGTAAGTATTGACACAACGCTTAATCAATTAATATAGATCATTAAATACAATTCATTTCTGTTATTCCACATATTCATTCATCATTTTGAAGCCAAATTGTAAAACAATTGATATTTTGCCTTCTGATCATTCAAATATCAGGTGTTTTCTATGCATAAAATATTTAACCTGTAATTGGTGAGGCCAGCTTTTCATCAATATACAAGAAGTCGCCCATCTGTGGGTACTGAGGCCAATGTTAATGTGGGGGACAAACAGCCCCCACAGCCTCTCACCAGCCAGGGAGCAGGACACTGAACTGGCAGATTGGACCACCTGGCCCGGCCAGACTGTCACCCTATTTATACCCGGACAATAATTTACACCAGTAGCAGAGAAAGAGCGATCTGGGGTGAGGCATCTCAGCATGACGCTCCCATGGTGATGAAGAAAAAGAGCAACTGCCATCTTTGTCCCTGTAAGGATTTCCCTGAAGAGTGAACAGCAATGTCCTCCTCTACCTCCTAATGCTTAACTATGAGAGGAACTACACAATGTGAACAGGTAACTTAAGGAATATTGAGTATGAGCTGATTGTGTGTTTTATAAAGTGAATATACATTTCCGTCCATTCACATACTTGATATTGTGAATAATCCGCCAATTCTGTGAAAGTAACTCAAAGACATGTAGACATGGTCGACAGATGTTGCTACATTTTTAGCTGGTGATCAGATTGAAGAAAATATCATATTCTGCCATTTCAAGCTAGCCTTTACCATTAGTTCTGGTAAGACAGTGTACTTAATAATGCATGGTATTAACTCATTGTATTTGATTGTAGAGAATAACCAGACCTGAAACATAGCTATCCCAAGAAGATTGCCCTTTTTGTTAATCAGTTACTTAAAAAAGGTTGGTCGATTGTCAAGGATGTTGGACGATGGATGAAAATAACAACCATTCCTTGAATCAGGAATGGGCTTTGAGAAAACAAGTAGAAAAAAAATAATTCTGCTCATGTTGCATTTGAAAAAGCCACCTGTATATTTTGAAGAGGGCAGCTTGTGCCAGACGGGCTAGTTTGAGTATTTCAGAAACTGCTGATCCACTGGGATTTTCACAATGGACAGTCTCTTGGATTTTCAGAGAAAGGTCAGAAAAAGAGAAAGTTTCCAAAGCATTGCAATTCTCGATTTGAGAATGCGTTGTGGAGGACGGCAAGACTGGTTTGAGCTGATAGAAAGGCAACAGTAACTCAAATACGACTCATTGCACACCAGGTATGCAGAAGAGCATCTCTGAACGCACAACTCTTTGAACCTTGAAGCAGATAGGCCACACCAGATGACACTGTTTTCTGTGTAAAATTGATGTTGCTTTGTCGGACGTGTCTCAATTTCTGTTGTGACATTCAGGCGGTAGAGTTAGATTTTGGCATAAACAACACGAAAGCATGAATCCATCTAGCCCTGTATCCAAGCTTCAGGCTGCTGGTGGTTTAATAGCGTAGGCGATATTTTAGTGGCACACTTTGGACCCTTTAGTACCAAATAGGCATATTTTTAACACCTGAACATTGTTGTTGAGCATGTCCATCCTGTCTTCTAATGGCTTCTTCCAGCAGGACTACGAAACACTGTCATTAAGGTCATACACACACACAACATAAAGTGGCCATGGAGTGTATAACAGTGTAATGCAGATTTTGAAAGCATCTGATTAAATGTGATACTTGAGCGACATATTGAATGATGACAACTTGATATAAAAAAACAAATATTCTTTCAGCTGACAATAAAATCATGGCCTTTTGTAGACGCTTCTCAAGACTGCAATAAAGTCTTCGAACAATGCTTTTGTCAGAGTTGTTATGTTGTCAAAGATGGTGACAGAGATGTAAGAAGCAACTTGACAAGATCCACTGAAATCTACAAAAGACAAGCAGCAGCAGTAGTATCTAAGTAAGATATTTGCTTTTTATCATATGTGCTCAACAAACTCTAAAATATTTAAGTAAATGGTAAATGGTAAATGGACTGTACTTATATAGCGCTTTATCCAGTCTTTAAGACCCCTCAAAGCGCTTTACATACTACATGTCATTCACCCAATCACACCCATTCATACAGAGCAGTGTATCTTACTCTAGGACCTAACATTCACACACCGTTGGCCATGCCATCGGGAGCAACTCAGGGTTAAGTATCTTGCCCAAGGATATATCGACATGTTGACTACATGGGCTGGGATCGAACCCACAACCTTCTGGTTGAAAGACGACCGCACTCCCTCGCAGCCACAGTCGTTTTTTAACTCTTTTGCACTATAATTACAATCCCCAAAGAGCTCAGCTGACATTTTCCCATTAGTGGCACGGAGGCACCAATATTTCCTTTCAGAGAGCGTTTCACACAGTAATGAACATGTCTGAGATGTGTTACTAACTGTAAAGTACTTACTCATCACTGTACCCTGTATGCCAGGGCAGGTTTGCCTTCACTTTCTGTACGGAGGCTCAGTCACTGGTACATTTTCATCTACAAAGCCATGTTGGGTAAACTACCATCTTATATCTGCTCTCTGATCACACGGAGAGTTGCAAGTAGCTATTGCCTGAGATCTCATGATGTGGTTTTGTTACATGTGCCAAGTGCTAGGACTGACTTAGGGACAAAAGCTTTTATGTTTGCAGCTCCTCTTGTTTGGAACCGTCTGCAAAAAGAATGGAAACTGAGCAATTTGGTTCCACTGCATGTTTTTAAAGCTCGGATAGATGCTATGCAATCGGATACTGTTGGTACCTGTAAATGTCGATAGGTATGTAAATTGTAACCCTGTAACTATGTTATATGATTTGTTTTTATGTCTTGATGTGTAACCTACTTGCAGCAGGTCTCCCTTGAAAAAGAGATTGATGATCTCAATGGGATTCACCTGGTTAAATAAAGGTTTGAAATGAAAATGTCAACTAGTGATATTAATGTGTCAATGTGTTTAACAGATCCAATAAAAGTAAAGAATTTGAATCACTCAGAAATTACATATCAGACCCATCATCACTGTGCATGCCATCTTTAGGTTAATTTCTTTATCTGTTCTGTTTTCCTGCCATATAACTTTCCTACAGCCAGGTCATATCAGATCCTGCCACTCCCTCCTTCCTTCCTTCACCTGGTTTTCAATGCCCATTTCCTCACTTGCAGCTCATCCCCTTATCAGCCCCTCAGTATTTATACCTGTTCATTCACTTACAGTCAGATGGTCTACAGTTACTTAATTGTTGGACTGATGGCTGTTGCTGAGGGAGTTAATGCACTGATATACCAATCAGATGGTCAGTTGTTCAATCCCACCCTCTGCAGTCATCATGTCGAAGTTCCCAAGATACCTTACCCCAAATTGCTCCTGTAAGCATGTCAGCGGTAAACATGTGTACGGTATTGAATTGCATATCAGTTGCTTTGGAAAAAAGCCTCAGCTAGATACCAGGGGTGGGTTTACTTTGGCTGTCTGTCTGTTTTCCTAGTTTGTGTCATGCTTGTACTAAACCAGTCAAACTGAACTTCACTTTTGTTGCTTCTGTTTCATGCTTTTGGGTTCTACTCTGCCACTGTCATGACCTTCACACATACTGACTGACAGTTTATATTTACTCAGCACGGTTTGTAAAAACATATCATCAAAGCAATCTTCAAAAATTAACTCACACTTCATTATCAACTACTAGATTATAAAGGTAGACTAATAGGCGTAACTGTGATGTTGTGATTAGAACAACAAATTATATTTGCCGATCATGAGTCGAAGTAAACAGACAGGAAATGCTGAAAATGTGCGACATGATAGATGTATGCTAAGCTACTGCTAAGGACATGAGAGTATGATGATGATGCTATTGATCTAACGTTCTGCAAGAAATTAAATATGCATATTACCCAATATTTAAAAGTACTTCATAAGAGGTGACATTTCTATCAATCATGATAAGATCCACTTGTCAGGACTTCTTTGCCTGAAGGATAGCCTGCTCTCACATTCCTTCACCATCAAGCATCAAGAAGCCACTCTGCAGACCTCTCTAAAAATTGCTTTGTAAAACAACTAAAATCACAGATGCTTTATGGGTATTCATGTGTTGGTGTGGAAGAGAGGGCTGGATGTATAGGTGCTTAAACAGCCATTTCAGCCTTCTAAATATCCAAGCTTCAGCCTCCTTTTTCAAAAACACATTATCCAGGAGGCAGAAATTTGCTGAAAATATTATCTACCACCATCACATAACTGCTGCTGTGAAAAATGCTTGAGAAAGAAAATATAGATTTTCACAATGTTTCATGACTGTTTGCATATTCTGCAGTTACACTGTTTTGGCATGGCTCTTATTAGGGATACACTGAGTTATCATCGATTTGACATCAGTATTGCCTGATATTAGCCTTGTGGACTGTCTTTGGCTTACTGGCAAATGGTTATTTCCTGATGGTAGTGACCCATGTTTATCTGGTGTGTTGCGTACGTTTTCGTCAGCCAAATGTTGCTTTAGTTATTTGCTGTAGGACTGGCACACCCAGCTACAGATGGGGAAAATAAACCACTGGCTGGACATGACTGGCAGAATGTGAGCTGGCGCGCCACGTGATTGGATTTTTAAAAATGTATTATTATAAAACATAAAAATAGCATTCACAAAAGACAATATATAACAGAAAATGTAAGGGTAAGCTAAAGGCTTATTGAGGGTATGCCCCGGTTTGGTTTGTTCACAAATAAAAATGAAAGAAAATGGCAGTGTGGGAGTTTCTATTTAACCTTTGTGTAACCTTAATTTTGAGAAATAATCACCTCGTTTTTCAACACTATGCTTCATGTTGCAGCAAGGACAATGAGGCATTTCAGCTCTGTGTCTTCCATCTCATTTGAAAGAAAAAATAGACTGAACTTTAATAAGGCAGAGATGCTTACAGAAGGCTATCTTTAGTAGCTAGATATAAATAGTTTGAGCAGAATTAAAAAGGTATTTTTCGTGAAAGATGGTTCATTAAAGGGATAGTGGAAATGGAACCTCAAATAGTTTCGTTTTAACTTATATACAAGCATAATTACGTACCAAAACAATCACACCTGATTAAAAAAATATAATAATTGCCTTACGCATGTTAGAAGCACTTTATTGCAGCTTCCCCGAAGTTTTTTAGAAACGAAATGTTTCTCAGCCTAACCGGAAGTGACGAAAACTCAGGAAGACGATACGATAACAAACCATGGCGTCTATGCAGAATGAACGTGGAAGGGCAAATATACCAGACAAAGAAGAAGGATTGTACGAGGTATCCAGTGATGATAGCGAGTCAGAAACATCCTCTCGGCTTTCCTACGAAAATGTCGTTTTAGGAACTGAATCTGAATCCGGTTCAGTAAGCGACGATGGTGACAATATTGAGCCAGAAGATGGACCATTACGTCCTTATTTGTTCGAGCCCGAGCCCGAGGTGATGGTTCAAGGCATGGGCAATGGCGAGGATGACCAGGACCAGGCGCCAGATGATGCACCCCTACGCACAAATAATCTTGACTGGTAGGTCCCTAAGCATAGCTCACGCATCTTAAGATCACCTGTAGCCTTTACAAATATTAATCATTGTTAACCAGTTAAGGCCGAAGGTCCCCCCAGTGGACCCCTCCCACCGGTTTTTTTCTCTCACATGTCTCAGGGCTTCTTAACATTTATGAAACTATTAATGTTTCATACCCTTTTAAAGGTAAGAAACTCCGCTAACTGACAATAAGAACAATTGTTAGCTAGAAAAAACACAAGAGTAATACCAAGCCTTTGAATTCGCATTGAGCGAAACAATGCTAACTAATGCTAACGCTTTTTTACACACAACACACGGTAGAAATGCCCTTATTACTATCTTAACTGCACAAACAAGATATACGATTTAAAGCTGAGACTCCACAGATTCAACACATGTAATGTCATCACTGTAAGACCTCGAATTCCTGGAGCTATCAGCCAGAAAAGAGAAAGTAAACAACATCCGGTTCCAAAAATATTACAATAATTACGTCTTACCTTTTTTGATTTGTGATCAAAAGTTGTGTTCAACGGAATAAAAACGCATCTCAAGGTTAATCCAATGTCGTTGTGTCACGTAGAATTTTTCTGTCGCACTACAGCCATACAAAACAGATCTATTCACCATAATAAAGGTCGGCTATTCACATGCAAATGCTATTGAATGTCCGCCATTGTTTGTGCCCGTCTTCCTGAGCTCTCGTCATCACCCGAAGATTCCCGACGATTCCCGAAGTATTTCGTTTCATTGAGAGGGCGCAGTAAAATTGAAAATAAAATGAAACTAGGCGGATGAAATTAAAAAAAATTGTTTAATATGCTTCTTTTTAATAAAAATACATAAGTTAAACCCAAAATTCGCGGATTTCCACTATCCCTTTAAGGTTATTTGATAGATTTCTTTCTTAAAACAAAGCAAAAAAATATCCACATCCGCCAAATTATTATTTCAAACAACATTAAGCCCCAGTATTTACCAATCAATCCATCCCTATAGCTCTAAAGATTAAACTAGGTTCAAATGAACATAAGAGTTGAATCTTGAGTTCCAATAACTTGGTGACATTCAGCTTTTGTCGTGTCATAAAAGTTAGGCTGTATAAGCTGATGGGAAGTGTGCTGAGTATTTTGGCATCACGTCTGCTCTGCTCTCTGTAGGCAGCGATGTGATCGAGAATTTAGAGCTAATTTAATGTCGGGGGCGGGTGCCTGTGTGTGAGACAGACTGACACACAGAGCAAAGGTGAGCGCTAATATTAGTCTGTTGCTGCAAATGACATGTCGGTTCGGGGGGGGAAGAGGTTAACAATATGAACCTTAATACTAAAAAATGATCTTCCTCTGTCCCTGCATTGTGGCTCTAAAATGAATCAGAGTCCTTTTTTTTTTTAACGGTCCGCGATCGCACTCGCGATCTTGTAGCTATAGTGTGTTGCTAATTTTTTTTAAATAAATCTGCTCCAGTTGGAGTCAAATGTTTCCTAATTTGTATTGTGCAAGTAACATGCATCTCATGCAAAGAGGGAACTTCCCACACACACACACCGCACAGACACACACACACACTTTATTTTTTTACAATAATATATATATTTTTTTTTTTATGGAATGAATACCTATAGTGATAATTAAATGTTATACAATGATTTTTACAGTCTGGTACCTGAAAAAGGTTAAATGGCACTGATGGAACCAAATGTACCCAAATGTGCCCAAAGCTTAGTCCGCTTGGACCTTTTTTTGCTAAACCTCTCTAAAAAGGTCAATTCTCACTTGTTTTTCCTCAATCTTGATACAGGGTACTTATTATATGTTATACTTTGGATTCCTAAAGCTTTTAGGCTACTAACCCATCATTCAAGGGTGGTTTTCACCAGGGCCGGCCCTCGGCATAGGCAGTATAGGCGAATGCTAAGGGCGCATCAACCCATAGGGGGCGCCGGAAAAAAAAAAAAAAAAAAATTAGAAATTAAAAAGAATTTTTTTTTTTTTTTCATAATACACAATTTCCCGATTTTGGATCAACAAAGTACATCTTATTATCTTATACTAACAGAACTACGCGTACAGCGCCCATAAACTATGGCACACCCCCCCAAAATCAAGTTGAACTGCCCCAGTCCCAGTAAAAAGGTTTATGTGAAATTGTTCTTTTTTTTAAATAATGGTTTTAGTGTGCAATTATAGGTTTTAATTTATTTTGTATTTGTATTTGTATTCATTTAAAATAAATCAAACTCCCAAAAAACATACACAGCTTCTGTGTGCTTTTATTAACATTGGAATTTACATTGTAAGCGGCCGCGGGGGTGAGAGCTTTAGAGAGCTCTCTCCTGAAAGACTGAGAGGCTCTGATAACCTCAGCTCAGTGAGGTAAAGGCACACCTCTATATGATCATTATAGTTATAAAAAAATAAGAGAATAGATGAAAAACAGGTATAAAATACTGACAGTACAAAAAAGTTGTTATTAATAAACAAGAATACAGTTTGAAAGGGGAGTGATTTGTAAAATATCCATAAAGAAAAAGAAAATCTGTTTACAGTTCTGTTTCATATGGGTGTTGAGAGATGTATCCATAGATCTCTTCATGTTGCTCTCAAAGTGCACCAGATTGATGCTTTTAACTTCAATATTTAAAAAAAAAGTCTTCCCGGGGGCATCTTTCTGTTTTGGTGGTCATGCCACTACCGGGGGGGGGGGGGGGGCGCCAGCTAAAATCTTGCCTAGGGCGGCAAATTGGTCAGGGCCGGCCCTGGTTTTCACTATAAGTAATGGGTTTTATTTGGGCGGAGACAAAAATGTATACTTTTTGACTATGTTCCATCTGGATTTACTCTGACACTGAAACATCTTTATTGATTCTGACACTTCTACATCCAACTCACAGATGTGACCTTGCTTTGATAAAATAAATTATTCATATAACCCTTTTAGAAGTTAAGTTATAGTCCTTTGTTTTGGGCATGTCATTTTCGAGCCTGAAACCTGAAAAACAGGCTTGGGGCTTAAGAGGTTAAAAAACGGTAACAACGGACTATTTTTCTTAGCGGATGCATGTCAATTTAAATCAATACATACAACAATTTTTTTAATCAATAAAAACATTTTCTAAATCCATAAAAGCATTTCAATTAATATTGGGAGTCATGTCGTTACTTTGTTGAGAATATGGCCATGTAATAAGAGGGATAATTTGCAGCGACTTGTTCCTTATGGGGAAAATAACACCCTTCATGCAGATCATGATCCCTCCGCTACGCGTCGGGATCCTGATCTGCCGACGAGGCTCCATTAAAATATAAATATTTTTAGTGAATTACTGAGTTTAGGCACGTTAATAACGTTTTAATGAAGTTGAATACAGTATATTCATATGTGTCAGTGATTTCATGTCAATTCGGCGAACATTGATAAATGATCGTGGTGAAGATGATTAAATTAGGATTACAAATCGAGAGCCGGGCTGCATTTCCTCCCGTTCGTTTTTTTCGACTAAACAACATTATTTTGTTAAATAACAACATGGTGATGTTTTGTAAATTATTACATGTCTCTTATTTAGCACAGAGTATGATATCCGTGACATAATGGATCTTAACAAAGTTCCGCTGTACATCCAGCGTACTGTATCTGACTTTATTTCACATGAGCTCCAGTGTGGAAACCCACTGCACCCCATGGTGGATCAATGATCCATTGCAGCTGGCTTCATAATAATTACATTTATTTATCACGGGGGAGGTCTCAAGTCAAGCTGGAGGTTTTCCCTTGAGCGAGGGCAGATCACGTACCAATCACGGCCCTCGCGTTTCAAACTGTCTGAAATGAAGCGCTACATCTGTAGGACCAGGTGGAGGGATTATATCTCTTCGCTGGCCTGGGAGCGCCTTGGGATCCCCCAGTCAGAGCTGGTTGATGTCGCCAGGGAAAGGAAAGTTTGGGGCTCTCTGCTGGAACTGCTACCCCCGCGACCCGACCACGGATAAGCGGGAGAAGATGGATGGATGGATGGATGTGAGAGAGAGAGAGAGGGGGGACCGTGATGTTAGCATCTGGTTAGCTAGCTGCACTAACGGACATAAGGAGCTGTTTCCACAACAAGCTGGAGGAGAGTCCTCCCCTGTCAGACTGAGGGGCTCAGGTGAGCTAAAGGACTCTGAGTGTTTAGAACGGGTTTGTCACAAATTATTCAAAAGATTATTTCTGCGGCACACCTTCATATGATCATTATAGTTATACAAACAATAAGAGAATAAATGAAAAACAGGTATGAAATACTATATGGCAGTAAAACAAGAATACAGTTTAAAAGGGAAGAGATTTTTAAAATATCCATAAAGAAAATCTGTTTACAGTTGTGTTTCATATGGGTGCTGAGAGAGGTATCCATAGATCTCTTCATGTTGCTCTCAAAGTGTACCAGATTGATGCATTCAACTTCAATATTTGAAAAAAAATCTTCCAGGGGGAGCATCCCCCCGGACCCCCCTAGCGGAGGTGAGTATCCCCCTAGAGGAGGTGAGGTCCGCCCCCCACTCGTAAAAAATAGCACTTTACTCCTGCCTATATGCCGTGAGCTGATTATGGAGCCTTCATTGTAACAGTAATTCAGATGCAATTAGCCTATATAAAAGGCCTCAAATTGGAAGCACTGGCCGTCTTTTTCACTCAATTCTGCAATAGGTAGATCTCGCCTTTCACCTAGGCCGAGGTCGGTGATCTTGGGCTTAAAAAGGTTGGTGACCACTGATTTAGATGATCACGAAAAGAAAAAAAAGGCTCTTTTTGCATAAAATATATCTAGCTTTTTTTTCTAAAACCTGCAGAGGCAGACATTGTTCTGTAACCAGTGAAAATGGGAGCCCTTTAATTCCACATTGGGTATTCAACTAGGATATCATGTTGTCTACTTAGCATTACATGGAACTCATGTGTAAAATTAGAATGAGGACTTAATTAGAAACCAGCTAATATTGAAGTTCAGGCTCCCAATTATTTGACTATACTGGAAATAATTGCAGTGTGTGGCAGAAAAGCTAGAGAAAGTGCAATATGTTCTCTGTGGGTGCATGAGTGACCCATAGACCTAGGGAAGAAGCACTCCAATCAATTTCTCACTCTGGGTATAGGCATAGGACATAAATGCCCACAAAAACTCAGGGGCTATGACTAACCGTGTCAAAAGGGTCTCCAGGCATTATTTCTTACGGTTATGGAGAACAGCAAATCTTATTTTATGTAAACATACGTAACATAATTAGAAAATACCAGAAGCCACCAAGACTCTTCAGACCCTCTTCATTTTAATGCCTCAAACCGTCAAGTTCCCACTCATTATAATTATGAATGAGTTGTTACTTGAAACAGGTAGCATTGTTGACTCTAGCTATTCTGCAAAGCTTGATTGTGTGCTTTGAATGGGAACAGGAGCAGAGACTTGGCATTCGAGGCACAGCCATTAACTGTGCGATGCTGCCAAAATGATTATTTTTCCCTTCAAATCTCTGGTTGATTTTGTTAGTCATTATCAGACAGAGACAAAAGTATTTTTAACTTCACAGTTGGATGATACATTTGAAGAAAATGATATGCAATAAAGAAAAAAAGTAAAAGATAAAAGGTCAAAAAACAAGCAGGCCATATTTTCAGATATATGACTTCCCGTCCAGGTGTCTTATGGTCATGAGTTTAACTACGCCCATAGTTCAGTCTATACAGTCCAAATGCAAATACAATCCATATGGAGTCCATTGCATCAATCACAACTGGAATGTGAACCACATTGTCTCACATGTTTGGGTGAATACTGAACTGGATTTCAAAAAGTACAAAGCAATGAAGCAGTACTGCCAGTTCAGTTACAATTTCATTGAAATGGTCATTGAAATGCCAAATCAGAGTCCCTCTACAGATTGTTGTTCAGCAATCCTGACCATGCATTGTTTAATTAGTTTATATTAAGAGAGTTGTTATTGGGCTAAATGTTTTAATTGCTCAATTAAAACAGAGGTTAGATAATTATGCAATGGACAGAAAAATACACTGCAGTATATTCAAATGAGCATGTCCCCGGAAGCAGGCACAGAATCTGGTGCTGGTTGGGGGGGGAAATGATTTGACATGCAGCGCACATCTCCAGTAGTTAGTCGTTCTTAGGCAACGGGCAATTAGAGGAGATAGCACCGCCGTTATCTGCGGCTGAATCTGAAGGCAGATTCCAGTATTAATAGGCAGGCAACAACTGAGCAAAGAACTGTAGATATCCTGCAGGCAAAATACTTTAAGCACTGTTTTACCTCCTTGTACTTCTGTAGCGAAGGACATCTCTTCAATCTTCCACAAAACATAAAGAAATGAAACCATAACGACATCTCATTTTGGAGAAACTCTTGGGTCACATCAATTTACATGTAAAGGAATAACAGAAAATAACAAAGCAACACAAACTTTTACAGCAGAATGGCACCGAATGTATTTCAAGGACAGATTTGATTTGAGCTGGTCACTAAACCCACAAAGGATTTGGTTTTTTTTCAAACTGGTTTCCTGTTATTGTTGTAAGGCTAATTAACACGTTAAAGTGTTCAATTGACACAACAATTATTGGAAGTAGTGGAAAGAAGATTAGAAGAACATAGTGAAAAAGATAGATTTAAAAAAAACTTCTCCTTTGTGACTTGCTTAAAAAAAACATAAAGGGTTGATGGAAAATACACTATATTACGTAGCGGTGAATACTTTTGACTCAAATTTGAACAGTATGGGTGTTGACATTGAGATTGTACCTGTGTTGCTGTAGTTATACGGATTCTGTGAAGTCCCGGTCCACTTCTCCCAGGCATAGAGGAAGTTGCTGTAGTTCGGCTTCATCTTTCATGCTGCAGAACACAAATGTAGAAAATGAAGCTAACACGGCTACAAAACATGTGATTCTCAGTATGCGTTAGAGCAGGGGGGTCAAACTCAAATACAAAGTGGGCCAAAATCAAAAAATGGGTACTAGTCGAGGGCCGGACTGGTTCAATGATTATTGAAAAAACGTATTGAAATTAACTTATTGCACATATTAAACCTGGAACTAACAAAGCTTAAATGATTGCCTATAAAAACAACATTAAACATGAAATATTCTGTTGCATTCATTTCTTATGGCTCTATCTGCAGCTTTTCCGGAGTCATTTTTTATGATTACAGTTTCCCACAGGCCAACAACAGCTTCAAAAAAACTATTTCCCTCAAAGAACAAACCAAACATGCCCTGTGTCGTGAGGGAAAAAGTCCAGAAGGAAACATCCATTGAAACTCAGTGTGCTGCTCTGTGATGCTAGTTCAAGCAGATACTTGGCATCTCATCTTGGATGCAAGTTCATCAATGTTTGGAGTCGGGCTCTGAGCGGAGGAGACCCTCAGGATGGAGTGAAGGTGTGCGTGCAATATACCGGCGGGCCAGATCTAATAGTAATTAGAAATTATCCTGCAGGCCGAAATGTAATTTTGCCACGTAATTCAATGAGAAGAACCCATCAAAGTGAAAATATCTTCTGGTGTGGATATTACAGCATTTTACTATTTATTTTGCATACCTGGCTGGCCTTGAGATGGAGGAGAAAGTTAGTACTGCTCTGATTAACTTTCAAGAGCCTCACAATATATAGGATCAGAGAAGCACACAAACTGCTGTCTTTCCATTTTAAATTATCCCAGGCATCCTGTTGTTTGTATTTCATCTTCTTTACCTGCACCCTGAAGCAAAATACCCACATTTTAACAACCCCTTGCATTGTTTTGCCACAGTGCAAATTGTCTGTGTGAATATCTCTTATGCAGAGCTGAATGCTGAATTGATGAGCAGACAATATTGCTGTAATCCCATAACATTTTAATTAGAACAAAAACTCATGTAGGCTGCTCATGAATTGTCCTAAGGTAAGCAAAAATAAAACACAAATACAAATCTTCATATAACCCCAAAGAAACATTACCATGGAGTCTGCTCACTAATTAAAGCCACAGAATGAATGTAAGACTCAATAGGCCACTAAAGTTGGTAGAGCTAATTACTGCAGCGTAAAGGAGTGAGAACAACAGCATCACAGCCGCGATAGCTTCTATAGAAGCTGATCGCCTTAAGGGATTAAAAGTATGCAACATATTTGTCTTCTTCCTTGTTGCCTAAAGCAGTGGTTCAATCTCCAAAGAGTGAAATATGGAGTGGATGTGATTGATTAAACAGGCTGTTCATGTTCTTTGTATTAGTAAAGAAAAGACACGTCTGGGAGTTGTTGAATTGAAGAAATCCAGTAGGCAAATACAACAATAAGTGTATAAATAGGTGTGCTTTTTTTTGCTGAAAGAAACTGGTGTGGTGTTTTTCTATGCTGCTGATGAAGCCTGGTAATTACAGTGGATTGTCATTTTCATTTAACTTCATTTCATTTAGCCTTCACTTTGTTAAAGTAAGCAGATTTCTTGTTTTGTTTTGCTCAAACCAATCTGTAGCTACTTTATGCCCCGGCCACACGAGGACGAAAACGGCTAAACGCATAGGATTAACGCAAACACAATCGCAAACAAGCTTCCGTCCACACGCAATAGTTATCCGGATAGTGTCTGTCCACACGAGACCGCTCCGTTTAGCTCCAACCGCTGGAGAAGCTGCAGTACATATGCAGGAGCCTGTACGTGGCGCGGTAACTTCCTCCACAAAAGCAGCGAAGAAGCATGGTTGTCATGGTTGCCCTTCTGTTTATTCTCCGCGGTGGGGGCCGAGGGAACCGGGCAGAGTTTTTCGCCAGTCAACGTGTATTCAAGTTTAAATCTTCCGACACAATTATAAAAGTGCCGGTCAAAGGTCTTCTTTGTTATTTATTGAGCTTTAAAACAAATGAATAACGACTCTATATAATATAATAATAAAAATACACGGAGCCTCTTTTTCCACCCTCTCTTCGGACAGCGTCAGTGTCTGTTTCATGCAGCAGCTGATCCAGTATGAGTGACCCGGCCGACAGTAAAAATAAACATATTTATAACTAGTTTAGGTAGTTTGAGAGGTGTCTCCGTCCTGTCAGATTAGACTTCACTCGCGTTTATGTCCATATCGAGAGAAAGATAAATAATCTGAATTCAGTGTGCAGTTTACTTTGACGCGGGGGTGAGCAGCAGAGGCGGGGAGAGGCGGGGCTATTGCGCAATCATTATCAGAAAATGATCGTATAGGGCGTACACACGGAGCCGTTGGACCCCCCAGAGCGTTGCGTATGCCGTTCTATCCACCTTGGGACCCGTTATCGTTTCCGCAGTCGTTTAGTGCCGTATTCGGTCGTCCTCGTGTGGCCGAATGGTCTATATGACACTAAACAGTAACGCAAACGACCGTTTTCGTCCTCGTGTGGCCGGGGCATTAGATACCTATTTCAATCGTTAAACAAACAGGAGATGTTGGCAGAATTGCAAGAGTTCCGACGTCTAATTAAGAGTATTGCAAAACACACTGATTTCACATTATTCTGATTTTATACCTTGTATAAATGGGCAACACACTGAAAACTGACACTGTTCAAGTCATTCCACTAACCAGGATCATAATATGATGAAACTGCCCCGAGCCTACTCTCTGAGTGTACCCATGCCCACTCACATCCTCCTAAACATCTGGCTTAAAGTTGCAAAGAAACCTTAACAGTAATGAGAATCGATGTCGGTGCTAAAAGTATTGGCAGTCCAGGCCAGGAGCTGCTCTCTGTGCATCTTTATTAGTCTGCAGAAAGAGTGGCTGGTCTCTAGCCTGCCAGCTCTAATAGGAGTGCATTGATCAGAAGGTCAGGCCGGGCTGGATCCAGCCCTTTAATTGCCCGTGTCACTCCTCGCTCTAATTCCAACAATTGTCAGTCGTCTCCCAGGTAAACCAAGGCCACCGTCACACGTGGCAGTTCACACCGAGGTAAGGCTCGGGACGGAATAAAGATCGAGCAGAAGGCAGTCATTCTTAAAGGTCCCATGTCATGGCCATTTCTACTGATCATAATTCCATTGTTGAGGAATACATGTATATTGTGCAATTTTCCAAACTCACATTGGTTTCTCATACAGCATCTCTGTATAGTATGTGTATTCACTCTCTGTCCTAAACGGCTTGTTGGAGCTCCTGCCCCCCCCCTCCCTGTGAGCCCAGTGGCCGTCTGCGAGACAGCGAGACACCGCGAAACCCAGCCTGAAACACACACACACACACTCGCAGCCTGACTGGGAGTTTGTGTGTGTGCCCAGGCTGAGTTCGGCAGTGTCTCGCTGTCTCGCCGACCCCATATCAGTGAGCCAGCTCACAGTGTCTCGCTCCTGGCAGCAGCCAGCCTCGCATCGTCCCGCCGAGTGTGTGTGCTCCGCGGATTGGTCCATTTCGACCAATCTGCGGAGCCGTTACGTTACATCACTATACCCGAAATACGTCACTATACCCAAGAAGTAAACAATGGAAAAAGAGAAATCTCCAACGAGGCGTTCTGGGGCAGCATAGACAGGTATTTTCTGTGTTAGAGTTTTACTCGCTACAGGGTGTACTTTGAGGGTGTGTGATAAAAAGCTACATAACACACAAGGGGACGGGTACTAATAACCAGAAAAGCATGACATGGGACCTTTAACATTAAAGTGAATTATGCATCTTGTTCATTTTCATTTGTTGGGGGAAAAGACACATTGAGCAAATTAGGAACACCAATTCATTCGCTAATGGTTGTATTTTCCTTCTGAATTCCTAAAATTTGAATTTTGCTTTATTATTTGCAGTTAATATGGATGTAGGTGGTGATTCCAAAGACAACTTCCACATTTTGGACAATAAATCAACCAAACCACAATGTTCCTCAACTTAATACACATTTCTTACAGCCCTTTATGCATCCTCGTTCACCACATCGCTAAGCAGTTTCACCTAATGGCAACTGTCTGAATCCCAGTTATAGACACTTCAGTAACATTAAGCTACTTAGTCTGCCCGTTAACATTAGCTACTGAACCTTGCATTTACAAAGATGATATAAAACAGACTTCATATTAAAGCAGCAGTTAAATGCAATTTACTGCCTCTTCAAAATGTTGGAGAATGCATATTTCCTTAATATCATTCAAACGTTTATCTCTACAGAGTGCATTAAGCAGTGAGCAGAAGACTGACAGAGAAAAGGTCTGAAAGCCAGAGGAGACAAGGGGCAGATAAGAATTTGCCAAAAGGGATAGTATGTCAAACAAAACAAACCTTTAGGATAAGCCTCCACTAAAAGTATTTTTGCCTTCGTCTTACAGAGTTTTAAGTAATAAAAACTCCCTTTGAAAAGCTGAAAGAAAGATGGACATTTTTCTTTAAATGAGAGCTAATAGCACCCAGCCTCCATGTATGATGCCAGCAGGGTAGATAAACGCAATCCTTCATTAGGTCTAATTACTGTACAGGAAGATGAATACACGCTTGCCCACCCCTCCCCTTTAACCTTGGGAATTAGTTTTTTCAACCTGCTTGTACTGATACCAAAACAAAATACTTACACAGGCAACAGCTCTTACTTTAATAACTCAAATGTACTCAGAGAGTCCCCCTGTGTATTAGGAGGTTTTAGTATTACACTTTAATTAAAATATCTGTGAAGATCTGGTGATTTATTTCATACACTTATTCCTTGGAGACGTAAAGTTTTCACTCAGTTACCAGATGGAACAAAAATATCTTTCTTGGTTTTAAAGGTCTGTCCATCTCTGATTCCAGCACCACGGGGCTCTGAGGGAGGAAAAGCAGTCAAATCCTTTCACAAATTAGACCAGATGTCTGGCAGCTTCAGACATAGAGCTCTGTCAGAGTCGTATCCTGGCTTTAGTGCTGGAGTTCTTTCAAAAGTCTTGGCAGCTAATCAGCCGCTATCTTTCCTCAAAAAATCCCTGTGACAGCGCCGTGGCTATCTTTACAAAACCTACCAGGTGAGATAGTTGAACATTCATTCAAAGCTTTAGAGTTTGGTAGACTCGAGAGGAATCACATAAACCAATCCACTGTGTGGCATATGTCTGGCTGGAAGCCTGCCACATAACACAGGTAAATAAAAAGGCCTTGATTTGCTTCACATGTTGCTCCGTCTGAATCCTAAACATAAAAGCCCATTCAGATAAAATGCGGAGAAGACATATGCCAACTAATCAAACCTGGGACCCAAGGGATCCAACGCATCTAGTTTGGGTTCCCATTAGCTTGAAATATGTAGATGTCATTCAGACAGGACATGATAGCCAAGGGTAAAGTATGCAATGATGTGACCACTTTTTGCTATAATCAAAGTCCTCACAGCTCATCACCACAACTGAAGATTTGGTTCAATCACCATCATCAGCACCGCCTGATTAAAAGTGTGGCTCTCATCTTTCTGAAAAATAAGGCTTCTGTGAGAATAACTTTTCTATCCCAAAGACTTTGGGGATGGAGGTCATCCTCAGATGATCAGGTAATCAGTGTAAAGCTGTTGTTCAGCTCATGAATTTGAAAAGTCGTGCATGTTTGGTGTGCAATTGCATTTTTTTGGCGCATTAAAATGAACACACATCCCCCATCTACTTGTCAATGTCACCGCAGCCTACAGACTTACCGGGGTATGAAATAAATTGACTTCACACCTTGCAGAGACTTCACATAAGATCAACGTCCATTGAGATCTGATGAGGAGATTAACCCCAAAGCTGAAAGCTACATGGCCTAAACGACTGACCACAGGGAGTGATAAAGGATATTGCACTGAGGTGGTTGGACTAATTCCATCAGCAATTCAGTGTACCTGAGGACAGAATAGGCTGTGTATAGAAGGTGAATGTTGAACCTGTTATGGCTATGCCTGGAAAATAAAACCAATGCACTTAGGTTTTTCCTGGGTGTATACAAGGTCATTGAGAAAATTCCATTCATCTCTCATGTTACATACGTGGAACCGCAGGAAATCCCACGTGGCTCTTGGAGTATGAGCAATCCACTGCTCTATTTTTTAAGCCTCCAGGGAACCGTACAGCGTCTGCTCCCATACTGTCATTTAAGCTAGTTTATTTTTATACCGGAAAGATAGGTGATGTTTAAACTTGAGAAATAGATTTATTTTTAACAGCCTTTTGATTGAAGTGGAACAGGAGGAAACATAAGACATCTTCTACGAGGGAGGTGGCTATAATTAAGTTACTATGCCAACTCAAATATCTGCATCAACTTTGCCCTCGTCTTTACCTCTGCAGCACATGAACGGGTAATAAAGAAATATTCTGATCGAGAGTAAGCTTGGAGTAATACTGGAGCAGAAAAAACTCTCCCTTGCTGACATTACTGTACCTTTCATTGCCATACGTAACAATAATAACATACAATTCTACTTTTTGATAAGTCCTTTACCCGTATATAGAACTGGGAGCTAAACAATGTATTTTATACCCCAATCATTCCACATTAGGTAAAAACATGTATTTTTAAATATAAAAAATTACAACCCAAGACAAAATATAAAATATTATTGGAATCAGTTAAAGGTACACTGAACCGCTAATAGATTCATGCAAATTCCAGCTATCGAACAGCCTCCTTAAGGCTAAGTGTGCACTATGCATCGCTTAAGTTAGAAACATCCAGTTGACCTCAGCATTAAATGTGATGTGGTTCATGTGAACATTAAATGGCTCAATCATAATATAATAAAATATATATAATTGAAGTTCCCCAACAACCGGTTAATGGCAAACGAGACGTAATGTTATTTATGTTGTCAGTTTTTCATGATGGTGACTGAAGGATTTAACCATATTTTATTAGTTTACGGGCTGTTGTAAGCATACAAAAGAAAGTGTTGTCGATATCTCAGTTTAGTTTGCAGTGGTTGAATTGATTTTGGTATTTACCCTTTGCCCTACTCCATTCACTCAATGCATTGTTTTATGATGGGTATGGCATGCACTATTATTGCAGAGCCAGACCTATCTCCACACTTTATTTTTGCACTGTGCAAGCGCTAAAGGAAAGTCGTGCTGAAGCCATCTTAATTCTGCACAAAAGGTATAAAAAAGAAACGCTCCATTATATACGCTCCGTATTTCTTTAGAACAGACACATTCGTCTTGGGCGGTGCTAAGCGAAGGATGCAGCAACGACGCCTTTGGAAAATCGGTAGCAGAGATAGCGGGAAGGGGGGAGAATTCCTTCTGAAAAAGGCTGTATGCGCAGTCCACATCCTGTGAGTCAGACCAGTATGCACTGTGCACAAACCCAAAATACACACAAGCTTATTGATTCGTTCAGATGGCACCCTCCCTCCGCCTGCCTCCTCTTATCCAGCTTCCAACTTCCCTTGAGGGTCAATAAAACATCTCATAATGAGAAATGTCACCTTTCCTCACCCAGAGTTGGACAAAAACAATTTGGTTCAGAACATGTGGAGCGCTCTCAACATGGCGCCGTCCACAAAGCTAAGTTTAGCATAATAGCCTCGGGCAGAAAAGTCAGACAGATTTAGAAGATGAAATCAAAATAGTTCTTGGGAACTATTTTACAAGAAGACAGGACAAACAGCACAGACTCTGCTTAAATATAATACTAACAAACAAACAGCAACGAAGCAAGAACCACTATGTTTATTAATGAGCAAAATGTCAGCGTTGGGCTGTAATATTGTATACATTTCATTTAATGATGGGATTAGTGGGAGCAAATGATGTTCAGGCAGTGTTTAAATCAAATGCAATTACATCAGGATGAGAACCACGTATATATGAAGAGCTACTTCAAAATAAAGCCTAATTATTTTGCACTTTCAAGTTTTTGGATTAACTTTAAAACCATAATTAGTGCAGGAAACAACAGCTGATAGATACAAGGTGTGCCAGCTGATTACTATGTTGCATTAATTAGGCTGATGATGTCACAGGCCTGTTTACCAAAGTAAATACTACAACATCCAATTTCTTAATGAAGCAGTTTGTCATCAACAGAGTCAAACAACCTTTGAACTTTGGAATAAAAGCTTCAAAGACATTTCATTGTGTACATGAAGTTATGAACAGTGGGCGTTGAGTTGTCGATGTCTTAAGGCATGTGACATATTTCTAATTAATACAATTGAGTAATTACACATATGGTTTTCAACAGCTGTAGTGTCCTGCTCTAATTGTTGTTTTGAAGTCAAACCAAAGGCTTGAAACTCAAACAATGCCTCCGAGTAAATCTGCGCTTTTATGGTTATCCTGATTTATTTTTGTAACCCTACTCTATGTAAGAAGTGAACAACAATGGCACAATTGTATAGCTTAGAGCAGGGGTGCCCAACCAGTCGATCGCGATCGACCGGTCGATCGCGGGGAGATTCCCAGTCGATCGCGAGATGTGTCTAAAAATAGAACAACAATATTCAGTGTTATCGTTAATGTCCTATAACATAATCTTCCTGTGCCAGAATAATGCACTTGAACGCATCAAAGCTTTGTGATTGGCCGGAGTGACCCCATGTGTCGGGGCGTGGCTTGTGGCTTGTGGGCTGACGTGACGTGACGTGGCAGTGGGCAACGTTCGCTGAAGTTGTCCGTGTCAACAGGAGTGACAGTCCGCACACACACAAGAAGTGTGGCAGAATGGCAGAAGCAAAAAAGCACCAAATATATCATTTTCACTCCGAGTGGGAGGATGATTAGTTTTGTGTCTATTCCAATTGAAAGTCCATCTCTCTCATCTGCAATGCGAGCGTGGCTTTATCGAAGAAGGGTAATTTAGGAGCGGCATTTCAAAACAGTGCACAAACGCTACGAGACGGAATTCCCTCCTAATTCTGCCCTACGCTCCAAAAGGGGAGGGGCCTGAAAGGACAGCTAAATGCACAGCAGTCCATTTTCACCAGGCCCAACAACAAGAGCAAGGCTGCTACCAGAGCATCTTATCGTGTCAGTCACGTTCTTGCGAAACACATGAAGTCTTTCAAAGACGGCGAAGTTGTGAAAGAAGCTTTCCTGGAGGCTGCTGACGCGCTTTTTGGGGACAGTAAAAATAACAGTAGAATTTCAACAGGTTTTTGATATAATAAAAACTCAAGTTAGATATCGTTATTAATCAGCTGTAAGTTTTAGTTTGTTTGAACTTATTAATTATAATTATTGTACAAAATGGTATAAGAATGCAAACATTAAGATCTGTTCTGTTTAAATTGATTATAGTCTATTATCAATTCAGGTTAAGAAGCTAGTGTTGCTTGCATCCTATTTTAAAGGCATTTATTTTTATAATCTACTAAAATGCAACAAAAAAAAGGATTTGATTCTATTAATTTTGTCTTTTTTATTGCACTTTGGCAGCAGATTCCTGTGTAGCTTCAGATCTGAGTTGTCTTATTAGTAAGCCTAATTTATACTTTTGTAGCAACGCTATTTTTATATAATGGCAAAGAAAGGGTTCAGAGTCTTTTCTTTTGTTCCTGTGTCATATGTGGCAGCACTGTTCAATGTTTCTTGAAAACATTACCCACAGTGTGACGTGTGGATAAACTCCAACTCTGTATCAACAACACTGTTGTGTAACTTCAGTTAAATACTTGTATGTGTGTAGATTAGAAAGAGGTAAGATAAAGGATCTGCAGTATTTTATGAAGTATTAATCGTACGAAGGTCAGTTTTATACAAGTAGAAGTGTGTATTTACCTACGCCTCTCTATTTGGACTGGTAGATCTCGGCAGACTGGCAACTTTAAAAGTAGCTCTCGGTTCAAAAAAGGTTGGGCACCCCTGGCTTAGAGCATACTGTAAACACACAACCCTGTCTCCTAAAAATTACGTTCCCACAGAACTAAACTGCATTCTCAATTACGTTTAGCTAGAAACGTATTTTCTCCCACGTTACGTTTGTTATGAACGTATCTCAAATACGTTTATTTTCTACATATCTTCTAGAAACATATCTTCTCCCACGTTACGTTCGTTATGAACGTATCTTAAATACGTTTATTTTCTACATATCTTCTAGAAACGTATTTTCTCCCACGTTACGTTCGTTATGAACGTATCTTAAATACGTTTATTTTCTACATATCTTTGCCATTTATTGCCTTGCTTATAATAATGATAATAGTCATTTAAAAATATCATTTTAGAGCACACATTTGAAATCGAGAATCGGGCTCGACATATGGTTAAATTAAAATCAGTAGGCGAGGCTGTAATTTCGGCAGCTGTTACTCTCATGAGCGAGGCAGAAAATAATAGTTTTAACATGCCAAAAAGCTGCTGTGTCGTTTATTGCACCTCAAAGATTAAAACAAATCCAGAGTTACTTGTTTCTGTACTTCCTCTAAGAAGAAAGGACAGTAACAGAAGAGCTCTGTGGCTTCAGGCTTGATCGCCGTTCAAATGACAGCGTTGGTTTCCCCAAAAGTGGGCGGGGCTGTAAAGTGACGTTTTACTATCATCTATTATTCAAAACCATTCTATTTATTCTAACGTAAATTACATGCCAGTGTTTTATCTTTTTATTTATTTGTTTTTATTTTAAATCGTATAATGTCGGACTTTTTTCCCGTCTGTGAGGAAAATAAATGGGGTTTAGAGCCTCAAAATACTGAAATCTGTATTTTTTTAAATCTTTTCCTTCTAATTTGTTATTCTTTTCTAAATAACACACTGTTATTTACTCAACCATAACACACAATTATCCTTGTTTTTATTTATTCGTTTAATTCTATAATCTTGGGCTTTTTAGCCGTAAATAAAGTAAATAAAGTCATCACATAACGGCATTGTAATACACGGTTCGGCTGCATTAAATATTATACATCTGCCGTAGTTCTTTATTTATAGAGCCCTGATGAGAAGACTTCTAGACAAACATGAGGAACTGCCGCCAAAACTGAATACTTGATGTGGATCATAAATATATCAACAATTAAACAACATCTTCAATTTCTTTTCACAAAATACGTCTCCTTGCAGTATCAATAGTAATTCGGCTGACTTTTATATTTGATCCAATTGGTAGATAATAGGTTATATTTACACCATAACGGTGCACAGCTGATAGAAAAGGACTTGTAGTTTTTAAAGATATTACTGATTTTCTTTGAATATAAGAATGTAAATACTGAGTTGAGAGAATAGTCAGGGGATTTGGGTGATGGGAGACACATCTATAGATTCAGAATTTCAATAGCGTACCATTAAATGACGGATATACCTTTCTGTCTGTGATGTTTTACAAATCAGATATTAATGTGTAGAAGTAAAACATGTGAAATAATATAGCAATATCCTGTAAAATTATGTAAAAACATGAATAAAACTACACATCTTCAGATGTTATACATACATAAGTGTTCTACACTAATAATACAAAGTTATTATTAGTATGCTGTGTGTACCTTGTGTGCACCGCCTAGTGGTTAAAGCACGTTATTGAATTATTTTTGTTGAATAATGTTATTTGATGAAAACAATATTAAGAGTACATACTTTCATAGGGGGAAAGTAGAAGGTCAATAATAGAAATATAGAATATAAAAAGTCAAGAAGATACTATAAGTGATCTCTACAATAAAACAGTTTAGTGCCGGATGTACAAAGATATTAATATGAGGATGTGCAAAACAGAAAAACGAATTAACCTTTATTAACACATTAAAGAATACTTTAGGTTAAGGTCTTATTTTAAACAAGAAAAAAGCTTTGGGGGTATCTATCTACAGATAAATATAAAGCCTGACAAAGTACTTAACGTCTAATATATTGCTTTCCTGCAATGTTAACTATGTTGAAGCACTTCTTTTAACTGATATTATACACATTAATTATACTCTTATGTATGTAGGTAGAATAAGAAATGTGCAGAATATGACAGTTTAATGGTGGAGGTACACACATATTGATAGATGTCTTGTAATGCGCTGTTGAGGAACCTGCGACCCAAGTTGTGTATATGATCAATAAACCTTAGAAAATCTTGAAATCTTGAAAGGGATGTGCAAAATAGCCATTATACAGTTTTTAATGAACTATTAGTAGAGAATAACGAGTAATGAATATACTTTATAGAGATCTGCAGATAAATGTTTCGTCTTCTCAAGCACCACCTATCAAATATCTCTCCTGATTGTTGGCACTTGACAATCACCTTCCCTGAATTTTACTCAGGTGTAACTAAAGTCTGCTTTAAGGGTTGTTTATATTTCACATCATTAATCAGAATCTGCAAAGTAACTCAACTAAATGTAGTGGAGTAAAAATACCAGATTAACCTCTGAATTGTAGTGGAGTAGAATTACAAAGTAACAATGAGCTGTCGTGTGGGTATATATTAATGCTGCCCATTATGGATATAAGCGATTTTCACCCATTTAGTAATTACATGTTTTAAATGTGTACACACCAATGTGTTTCCTATCGCCTAAACCTCCAGGGCTGTACACAGTTTAATACTGGCAACTTCTAATTTTGGGAAAAACGTCTTTTAAAACTACAATTCCCAGTAGATACGTGCCATAGAGAACATGTTGCGAAACACAATAGCCAGCATGTGTATTTCTCGGGGGGCGTTCGAGTCCAGTTTTGAATAGTCTGCCGTGGTTTCGTTCCATTTCAAAGAGCTTGACGCTCGGCGTAACCTTGGCGCACTGCCACTCCAACATCACGGGGTTTGTCAACGGGACTGTAGTCCCAAACGATAGCTGGGGATTATGGGTAGTGTAGTGTCTTCGGCCATCCTAAATCTCGAAATGTCCCGTCTGTTTCTGGTGACTTTATTTACGGCTAAAAAGCCCAAGATTATAGAATTAAACAAATAAATAAAAACAAGGATAATTGTGTGTTATTGTTGAGTAAATAACAGTGTGTTATTTAGAAAAGAATAACAAATTAGAAGGAAAAGATTTTAAAAAATACAGATTTCAGTATTTTGAGGCTCTAAACCCCATTTATTTTCCTCACAGACGTTTATACGATTTAAAATAAAAACAAATAAATAAAAAGATAAAACACTGGCATGTAATTTACGTTAGAATACATAGAATGGTTTTGAATAATAGATGATAGTAAAATCTACGTCACTTTACAGCCCCGCCCACTTTTGGGGAAACCAACGCTGTCATTTGAACGGCGATCAAGCCTGAAGCCACAGAGCTCTTCTTTTACTGTCTTTTCTTCTTAGAGGAAGTACAGAAACACGTAACTCTGGATTTGTTTTAATGTTTGAGGTAAACGACACAGCAGCTTTTTGTCATGTTAAAACTATTATTTTCTGCCTCGCTCATGAGAGTAACAGCTGCCGAAATTACAGCCTCGCCTACTGATTTTAATTTAACCATATATCGAGCCTGATTCTCGATTTCAAATGTGTGCTCTAAAATGATATTTATAAATGACTATTATCATTATTATAAGCAAGACAATAAATGGCAAAGATATGTAGAAAATAAACGTATTTAAGATACGTTCATAAGGAACGTAACGTGGGAGAAAATATGTTTCTAGAAGATATGTAGAAAATAAACGTATTTTAGATACGTTCATAACGAACGTAACGTGGGAGTAAATACGTTTCTAGAAGATATGTAGAAAATAAACGTATTTTAGATACGTTCATAACGAACGTAACGTGGGAGTAAATACGTTTCAAGCTAAACGTAATTCAGAATGCAGTTTAGTTCTGTGGGAACGTAATTTTTAGGAGACAGGGTTGAAACACAACAGTAAATTATTATTATTTATATTCAGGCCCACTGAAATTGGTAGATTTTATAATTGCTTGTCTAGTAATATTCTGTTTATTATCACATAGAACACAGAACAAAAAGCAAGTTGAAAGTCAAAAAACACAATGAATTAATTGAATGTCAAAATTGTAAGCGACTCTATTTTCCGTTAATGAACTACATTCATTGACTCAGCTCTGAAAACAATCCATTTTAGAATATTATATGTTTGACAGCATAATAACTAAACAATTAACTAAAAAGAACCGCTATCAAAGCGTTCCATTAATGGTTTCCTCCACTACTTTCAATTGTCTGTGAGTAACACAGGGTCTAGACAGGATTCTGACAGCCTCACCTACAGCATGCAAAATATTGGAGTTCAATTTGAGTTTTTTACAAAAACAGCACCCTAGCCTTGTGGTTCACCAGAAACATGTCTGAATAGATTGTAATTGAATTGAGCTATGTAAACCCAGCGCCATATAGACTGAGAGTTACAACATTCACTCCAATGGACCACTTTTTTACAGCAATGGCGGATCGTGGAGCCTCTCAATCGTTCCCCGGAAGTTAGTGCCAAGGCTAGCAGAGCTGTAGAGTTGCAGCATAATAGACCGTTCGTGACGGACTTTTAAAGGTAAGAAGAAGTTTAAAGATTTATATTACGGATATTATCAGTACATCTGATTCAAATTAACATGTGTATTAAAGGATGTGAGTGGATTATCCCTAAATTAGTAGATTTAGGGAACGTTTACAGATAACAGATCAAGCTAGGATACCGAAGCAAGTTAGCAACAGACGTTGAACAGCCTTTTAATTGTAAATTCCGTTCTCTTAATGTCATTTGGTCCAACGTTGTTGAATTAGAGAAGAGGGGCTTCTAAACGGGATTGTATGCGGGGGTGGAGGGAGTTAAATATTAGATAAATATAACTTTGGTGCGTGTAAGAGTGAGTGTTTTTAGCAGAGCCATATTGTGTCCTTGTGATTATGTTGATTATTACCTGTCTGTATAATGTTGCAGCTCAGCTGATTTTGGATTGATGGCAAAGGGAGAGGGACTTAAGTGAGAGTGAAAACACAAGGTAAGTTTAATACTACTGTTTTATATAAGTAAACACCTTATCTCCCCAAGGCAATTTCCCATCCAATAGGTGTGCTATATAGGTGTGTATAACCCTTTCTCCTGTCTGTTTATCCCTCTTTCAGCACAAGAACCAGAGGGGGATTCAATGGAGCCTGAATACCTGCACTGAGACCCTCACCCTGCACCCTGAGTCTCAACTCTGTGTTTTTCAAGCCTTTCCCTGTTTTTTGTATTAAACAAAACATTAAGCTTTCCCAATGGTGTGGTTTTCGTTTTGTGAAAAAGTGCAAATGCAGTGTTTGTATATAATTACATCACATATTTGTTTGCTGTTGGTCGTGAAATTGCTCCTGCTGACTTGAGCCAGTCATTTTTTCCTCCGCTCTGTGTCAGTGGGGAAGCTGTACATTCGTACTCCTTTCTCGGAGCGATTTGAGCATCCCCAGGCAGCACAGCAAACCATGGTGGCGACTGGGAGGCAGCATAGCAAACCAGGACAACACGGAGGAAAAGGCACAGACAAACTGCATGATATGCTATTCAATGTTTATTGAATTCCATGTATTTGCAATGGATGTTCCTAAAACAACACATTTAACATCATCATCATCATGCTGCTGCTGCTAGTCCTTTGATAGTCACCTGTCGGTCTCCTGTCCTTTCTGAAAGCCATAAAGATGACATTAGTCATTTAGATAACTTGTGTCCTCAATTACCATGGTTACTGAAACTACCATGACTTTAAGAAAATGGTAGACATTAATCTAATCTGAATTTTAAAGCATTACTTTAGATCCCCTCCCTCTAAATATATCAATAAACATTAGAAAGTGATGCTCCTGACTACCATACAGGTTTAAGAAGATAATATTGGTTTTAAAGAATTCAAAGCTATAAATAAACAGCAACAGGCTCTTTAACCAAGGCACTGTTAGCCTACCATGTAAACTAGTTGTTCACACTAAACCTAATATTATCACTTAATATTAGCAAATTCTATTTTATGTTTTAAAACATATTGATGTAAATACATACACATATCGATTTGTTGTATAAATATTGCAAATCAAAACCTTTATTCACTAATAATTACCAAAAATCGTAGTTCTATCTCCTGTTATCAATGCATTCACATTGCCCGCCATGAACTTCCGGGGAACGATCCTCGTCTACATGAACCACGTGACGATAACCGTTTTTGGACTTCCGTTGTCGTAACTCTTCTATCTATATGGCGCTGTGTAAACCCATTGTTTGCTTTTGATGAAAAAGGCCTATATAGCATTATAGATCTAGTCTAAGTGCATGTAAGCCTGCCTGTTTGCTTCATTAATATTCCTGAACAGGCTTCCAGCTACACACTGCACACTGATTAGCAAGGACACGACACACACTTTATATGTGGGCTCTGAAAAGCACACGCAATTTCAAGCAATACAAATATTGACCATATGGTTGAAAGTGGGTGTGCTGTTATGGTAATGCATTTTAATAAACTGGATGAAGACTGCAGAAGGAAAACACATAACAGAGACGGGTCATGAAGAGGAAGGGTTATTTTACATACACCATCAATGACTCAGCTGCTTGGCACTTAGGGGCATACACATAAATGTGGACAGTCCATCACAGTATTAATGAGATAATGACTGCTGAATATGCGCATCCGTGTACATTGAACAACCAACCTTATCCTTATATTAACCTTATATTATAGTGAACAACCAACCTTATCCTTATATTAACCTTATATTATAGTGAACAACCAACCTTATCCTTATATTAACCTTATATTATAGTGAACAACCAACCTTATCCAGCCTTACTCATAACTCAATTTATTGTTGCTTAATAGAGTGTTTGCTGATTAAAATACAGAGCTGTCCGTGCTTGTGAAAGGATGCTGGAATTACAAAAACACCTACATGAGATGAGTGAGGGTTTTTTCAGCACAGAGCACTCGCCACCATTGTTCATCTCTATGTAAGCACAAGATCACAATGTAACACATTAACTAAGCTAAATTGATGGGTTAGGGTTAGGTGATTGTTGAAGCTTGGTTCTGTTACATGAAGGGCTACTTTAGCCAACATCGAAAAGGAAATTAACCTCAAATGCTGTGCAGACAAATGTACTTTTGATAAGATGATGAGTTGAAAACTTGAAGGGTCTTTCTAACAAAGATTCAGAATGTCACTCATGAGGTATCTTGTGATAATTTCTCAAATAAATCCTTCCTTATTTAAATAAATAAAAAATAGGTTGAATCACTATTAATTCAATACAAATATATCAAGTATAATTCTGGTCACGGTCTATATGCAGGGTTTCCCACACATAGACTATACTTGGGCGGGCCGCCCAGGTATATTAACGGCCGCCCAAGTATATTGCGCGACCCATTTAGGTTTATTTTTTTATTTATTTTTGTATTCGTCCGTGACCACGACGCCATCTACGATCGATTAACTTGTGGACAATGATCCCTCGCTCCCTTGCTCTGATCTCGCCTCCTTCTGGCCTGTTAAGTGGCCTGCCTCACACAGGGTGACTGGCTGTCCACATGATGTGGCCTGCCGACATGGCCACTGTCATACAGATCATAAATCAAAGCCCTTGATTGGTCTGTGTGTCATTCAAGCTCGGGATAACCTCAGCTCAGGTGAGGTAAAGCACTCTCTGAGTGTTTAGATAGTTAACTTAGTCTAAGTTCTCAGTGGGTCTCAAACGGTGTGGTCACCATTTATGTAAACACATATTTCCATTTGAGAGGGTAGTGATTGGTCTAATGGAGAGTGAGGTGGGCTGAAGATCGGAAGGCTGTGAGTTCAAATCCCGCCAGGAACACCATCACTAGTGTGACCTTGAGTAAGGCACTTAGCCCTTAGTTACTCCAGGGAGAATGTCCCTGTAATCGGTCATTATAAGTCGCTTTGGATAAAAGCGTCAGCTAAATGAAATGTAATGTGATTCGTAAAATATGCATGAATAAATAAATAAAAAGTTAACTAGGTGAAAAAAGGTAAGATACACTTTTAAAACTTGTTGAGAGAAAACTAGTCTTTGCTGCTGCCTCAAAGAGGAGCAGGGGGGAGAGGAGGGAGACAGGAGAGGCTGATTCAGGAGCACAGACACACTCACAACTATAAATGAACCAAAAATAAATTAACAAGTTTCAGTGTTTTTTTCATATTGGAAATGGTATGTTATTGGTTATGGCCTTGATTTTATGATTATTGAAATGTATACAGTTCTGTTTAATATAGGTGTTTCCATAGATCTAGTCTCTTTATTTCCCCCTCAAAATGCACCAGATTGATGCATTTAACTCCAAAATAAAAAATTAAATCTTACCGGGGGGCATGCCCCTGGACCCCCCTAGAGGATTTGAGGTCGACCCCCACTAAAAATCACATGGATAGGTTCCTAAATACATTAATAAATACATTTATTTTTTTAAATAGTAACCCATTTCCATATGTTCATGTGTGGGTAGTAGATTTAAACTATAGGGCTATCATTATGGGCCCTGCCTGTACCTGTTCGCTCTGCCATCGCGTGAAGGGTCTGCTAACAAGCGACCAACAGAAAGGTCAATGTTAATGTTGTTGCACGTCACCTCAACCCCCCCCCCCCCCCCCCCCCCCCCCCGCTACCACCACCCCCCCAAGTATATTTCAGATCTCTGGGAAACACTGGGCAGTTAATGGACCAGCACCAGAGGCGTTCCCATACACACAGGCGTTGGAGCTGTTCTTCATGAAATCCCAGAAGGATGAAGTGCTCTGACAAACAGTGCCATCTTTGCGCAAAATGATTATACCGGAATGAAAAGTCAATAAATAAACATGTTGTTAAAACTTTTTTTTTTCGTTTGGCAGAAGACAAAAAACCTAGCTTTGGGAAACTTGGATTGGCCATTCTCACAATGTTTCTAATAATTAATAGACCATATGATTAATCAATTAATAAAGAAATTAACCATACATCTACGTGTCGGGTTGATACATTTTGCTTGTTGTCCATACAGTGGGATGCTCATACTCTTACAATCTTTATTGTTCTAATTATTCTTTATGTTTCCTACATGTTATCTCCCACCATTGTCCCCAGCTGATCAGACTTTAACATCCAACAGAGCACATCGACATCATAACATGTACAAATAGGCCTCCCACTCACACATGTCGAATGCCCTCAGCTCTCACTGCTGTGGGTCCATATGTCTCTGTCCTGTGCCTCCAATCAGTCAAGAACAAATCCATGCACAAGCACTAGATCAGGTGACTCTGGCATGGGTGCAGTTCTTATTTGTGCAAAGCAAGGTCATGGAACCATAGGATGCTGGATCAATCAGACAGATTAATGAAGCACAACCTGCTGACATGAGGAATATTGACACCCCCATTACATCTAGGTCCTGCAGTCCTCACCACTGCCTAAATAAATCTGGCCATAGAAAGGGGCGGGGCTAACTACTGAGTCTAATCCTTTAAATGACAAACTGAATGCAAGAAGAGCCCAACTATAATGGAAAGGGGCTCCTACGAAATACTAAACTCCAAAATGTCCCACAAATAAATATCGTGTTGGGAGTTGATGCCGCTTTATTTTAATATACGCTTCCAAGTATTTTACAATAATGTATTACGTGACACAAGGCTAATAGACCTTTTCCACAGAATCTCATAATATATATATATATATATATACATTAGGGCTGTCAAACGATTACAAATTGTAATCAGATTAATCACAGCTTAAAAATTCATTAATCACCATTTGTCCAAAATATGCCATTTCTTTATGTACAGTATATTGTTGTGGGAATGGAAAGATAAATGAAAGAAGGCGGATATATCAATTTAACATACAGTATGTATGTATGTTTATTATAACATTGTTCTGTGTGTCAAAATGAAAGACAGCCCACACACCTATCAATCATCAAACCGTGGGGTCATTATTTCATTACGTGTTGATTTCTATCAACACGTAATGTTGTATCGACGTATATAGAGATGTACTACCGCAAAAGTATTCTCCGTCGGGACTTCCTGCAACAACACCACGCCGTTATCTTGATTCTGATTGGCCAGAAGACATTATCAAAGATGTTCTATTGAGAAGACGATCACTACGTGACAAAAGTTTTCAAAACCGTTTCTAGTCTTCGGTATTTCCAGACAAGTGGCTACTGAAATCAATCTTACTAACTGCTGTCTGTGCAATTTACTCCGCGCGAGTTGGCATACTTTATTTTGCTTACTTTAACATCATTTGTCATGGTGGGGCTAAGCCATTGGGATGTATGGGGCGGGCCATTCTGCGCATGCGTTAAATGCGTTAAATATTTTAACGCAATTAATTCAAAAAATGAATTACCGCCGTTAACGCAATAATTTTGACAGCATTAATATATATATATATATCAGCAGTACAAAAGAGCTATCAAGGTGTTTGACAGAAAGCCATATTCATACCACCACTGTACCATCCTTGAAAAACATAATTTCTTGAATTTTGACAATTTTAAGTCTTTTAAAAGTATGTGCTTTATTTATAAATGTTTAGATGGACTGACCCCCCCTCCCTTCCTTAGGGGAATTCATCCACAGAAAACACACTGGACGCTGCATTAGGTCGGACACCAGAGGAGACTGTGAGGTCCACCGTAGACGGACCACTTTTGGACAAAATGTCCTCTCCATTAAAGGCAGCTCATTGTGGAATAGCCTCCCAACTGAGATACGGGATTGTCCCACTCTCAATAGCTTCAAAGGTCAACTCAAAGAATGGTTGAGAAACAAACAGACGTGCAATCACCGCTAAATGCACTTTAACACAGGGGTATCTCATCTTGCACTTTAAGTATCTCTTGTATCTTCTCTTGCATTTTATATGTCCTTGCTGCTATATTGTATTACCATATCATAAATACTTGTGTGTGCTGCTCTTACTCTTTTGCACTTTTGCATATCATGTATTTGTTTTTGCTATGTTTATAAATGTCATTTTCTTAAATGTTTTATGTGAGGGACTGCGGATGGAAAGTAGCTCAAATGTAAATCCGGCTTATTTACGCTTGAAATATTTATTGTTTTAAGTGTTAATTAATGTGCAATGTCCCTGCCAAATAAACGATTAAATAAATACATTTTCAAACATGCCAGACCTTTTTTGGTTCCAGCCTCTCCAAACAACAAAACGTGCTTTTTTGACAACAAATAGAATATCTTAAGGTTTTGGACTTTTAAAAGCACAAAACAAGCTATTTGAATCACCTTGTCCTGTGAGAAATGTTCAAAGCCATTTTATACTGATATAGACCTACATATTTTATTAAAATAAAGTTTAAATGAATTGATATTTTATAGACTAAAGATTAATTGGAAAATAACTAGAAGATGAATCGATAAATACATTTTAGCTGCAGCCCTACAGCAGATGTTTGGCAATTGTGGTTGGAAATGACTTACTGTAATCGATAATCAAAATTGTAGTTTGATCATTTTCTGTTAATCATTAAATCCTTTCATTTATTGATCTTTTCGGCATATTGGAGCAAAGGCATTGTATTATGTTTGAACCGAAGAACGTATGCATAGTTGCATATTTAATTGTGATTCAGCAATAAGCTAGCTCAATTAATCACCCTCTTCCTCATAATAAGTCTCCACAGCATCATAGGAAATACATTAAAAAATGTATCAAACATTGTTTGTAAATTGTCCGACAGCAGTGCAGCAGATAAAAATACCTACGCTGTTGCTACTCCTTAAATAAGCGGATTTGCTTAAGCGCTTAAAGCACCTCAAACGTCATTTTTCTGCCCAGATCCGGGTTGTATTTCTGACAACAGGGCCTCAGAGTAGGCTAGAAAAATGGCATCTTCCATTTTTAATCAATAGGAGGATTAACCTTTGCAATCAGCAGCGCCTCTCTTTGCAAAATGTGAAGTCAAGGTTTAGGATTATACCTGTGAAGACATGATTTAGCTCATTATTGGACTTAAATCTTCAGCCCTGAATGACATCCCATATATCACTGGCATTAGGTTACCATTACTGTCAGCGATCCTTCAAATATCTCCGAAGAAAAAGCACCTCATCGTGATAAGCCTTTCTGGAAATGAATGTATTTGCAGAGGTGTCTTTAGTAATGATCCTCTATATTTTTAGAGCCAAGATTTCCACTTCCATGCCCTCATCAAAGGCTGGTCATCTTCTGAACATGTAGAGAAGTACCCCAATGGTGATTCTTATTATTTCCATCGCTCACACAGCGCTCATAAAACTGTCACAGAGCCACCTTGGCTTCCTCCTTTGTTTAGCAGCACAGAACAATGACTTGACTTCAGATTATTTTCAGCATACTGAGAACAATCGCCGTATTTAACTTTACCACTGATTATCCAAAGTACTTTATGGTAAAGAGTGAAAAAACTAAAAAGCAGAGACAACCGGGGTCGTGTATTTCAAAAAATGCCAAATATTCTATAATTCCAGTTTCTCATACATAGAGAACAACAACACAGTCTTATCTCAGCTGGCTGCATTACCTCAGATGACAGGCCCTGCAAAAGGCCAGACAAAGTTCAGTAGACAGCCTCAACCAAGCAACATCTCATCCACACTCTATTTGTGTAGGATTAAAGTTTTAACAATGGTAGTCCTATAAAATATTCCTTTTTAGTTTATCCTTTCAGTGGTCTGGTTTGCCAGTCCTAATTATTGTTATATTACTCTAACAAACTGTATTGTACCTCATGTGTCTTATTTGTATTGTATTGGTCAACTGGTTTTTAATAACTTTTGTATTTTTACTTTGTAATATTTGTAAAGTTATACAACTCATTTTGAAACCCTTCTTAATTAATCAAAAAAATAAATGATTCTTCTCACATGCAACATGAATTTGTCTGTTGTAATTGTGTTTACTTTTCTTTTGTGACTAACATCCATGAAAGCTCATGCATTGTGCAGCACATAGTTAACTTGGAGTAAAATGTGCTGTACTGTACCTCACGTTGTTTTAAAATAACAAGCCTATTATTGATTTGCTTTGAAAAGCTAAGGAACAAAAGAGGCAAGAGTAGAACATTCTCCCGCCTGGATGCATCCTAAACATTTTAAATATCTACATTACAGCCACAATGTCTTCCATAATGTGGTGCAATCAGCTGTTCTCTGTGCTCACAATGACTTCTTGTTCGCTACTATGAATCACATAAATGTGTTTTGACCATAACATGACTATTCCCGTCTCCACTTTGAACATTTTGACTCTACAAACCTCGTGAACCTGACTAACCATCTGTGGGACTGGTGCATCACGGTGAAAGCGAATAATTCGTTTAACGTTTGACTTTTCACTAAATAACCATGCGTTTGCTATTCTGTCACACTACCAATTAACGTTACATGTATGTAAACTCAGCAGTCAAATAAGTCAGCTAACTTTAAGATACGCAATGAGACAAAAGACAGATATCTAGAACCGATTCGTTGTAACATAAAGCTGAGGCTGAGGCTCAAAGAGGCGCTTTATGTTAGGCAAAAACACATGATATGCTGTGAACTTGTTCCATAGAGTGGCTTAGTGCAGAAGTGAGGGAAGCTAATGCTAACTACCGGAAGTTAGCGCCGGAGAAGTGAACGAGTAAAGCTAATAGGAAGTATAAAAGTACCTGGTTGCAACGTGTGTCTTCTTTCGTACTCGCTGTACTGCTGGAAGTTGTCCTAAAATCCACCCGACCCGAGCAAGTTTCTTTTTTTGTTGTTGTTGTTGAGTGCGTGAGGTATCCAGGAGAGCCTGTTGTTAGCAACGACGTAAACTGTCAAACAATGGCGGAGCCAACTACGGCAAGCGGGAGGCCGACACGTGTTGTTTGTTGACGTTTTTTCGCATCCCCCTATGGGCGAAATAGTGAAACATTTAAGATGGTTTCGTTTTTGTGCTGCTGTCAAAGTAAGTGAAGTAAGCAGAAGTAAATGCATTAAGCAGAATTAAGTGCAGTAAGCAGAATTAGAGCAGTCAAACAAACTCTGGATAAAGGAACATAGCCTTCCATTTTCCACACTAGAGCTGAAACTATGCACAGTAAGCTAGCATCCCTGTTTTTGACGTGACTCAGTACACAAACGTGTAAGACTATTAGTGTGCTATAAAGTTTTACTCAGCATTGAGGAAATTAAAGTGGATAAATGTGTTTACCAAAAACTGCAGGGATATTTTAAGGACGCTGATTTAGGCTAATGATGGATGGCATGCTTTCAAACATTTGTTAAAGAGATTTTTCTGTCACATGCAGGGCTTTGATGGTAACACATACCAGCAGAGACAAGGAGATTACCTCCACAATATAATAATTGTGCTGATGTCAAAGTAAGTGCACTAAGCAGAAATAGACCGATCAAAAATACTCAGGGTGATTCATAATCAGCGTTTTTATTAGGCAAAATGGTAGCCTATGTTTAAGACATGGCCACAACAGTCCTCTATTTCAGGGAATTTAATTAAACTGTCCTAATTCCACGTGTTGTAGCTGAATTTCGAGGTTTAATGACATAAAGAGTATTTTGAGACAACACACATATTCAACATTTTGAGCCAGATTATTGTAAAGTATTCTCTACAACAGGGGTGTCAAACTCAAGGCCCGGGGGCCAAATCCGGCCCGTGACTTCATTTTATGTGGCCCCATAAGAGCTTGCAAAGAATATGATATGGTTACATGATGATTTACAGAAGCACGTTGCCCATAAACTACATGTCCCACAATGCATCTGAAATTTGACATTTTTCTCAGATTTGGACTTTTTTTCCAGGATTTGGCTTTTCCTTTTAAATCATGTTGTGACATTCTCACTGAAGAGACTTGCAATTATTTGCCCCAGACTTCTGCTTTCAGACGTAGTTAATTATGAAGTTATTACCCTATCTGATAATAATCCAATGCAGAGGCAATAATATAATATAATACATTATTTTTTTTTCTAGTCTTAAAGTTACAACCGGCCCTTTGAGTGCAGCCCTAATGCTGATGTGGTCCGCGATTAAATTGAGTTTGACACCCCTGCTCTACAACAATCAATCTGGGTAATGAAAGCTATGGTCTTTTAGAGATGGACTCGTTATCTTCTTTGAACAGACATGCAAGTGAAATTATATATGTATATGAACATCGAGCTTTAGGCCTTAGTGCATATATGTACAGGACACATTCAGGATAGGACTTGATGGATATATTTTTTTTTCTCATTTTATTTTACATGAAACATTTTGGTTGGTTTTACTGTATTAATTATACAGAAATTGAGTAGGCAGCTTGTATCTTTCAATTTTAACTGTAGCTGTTTAAAGACCCCGTAGACTCTTTCCTGTTCATCTGCTACATTTATAATAATTCGTTATCCTCTTTCTCAGCTGCCATTATTCTTCTGCTTTTCTATAATGAATCCCATTTCAAATTCATATTCAAATTAATATGAGACTATTATGTAGATGGGCTTGAGGACATTTTAAGTTGCATGAGTTATTCACTTAAATTCTAAAATAACTTTTTCCAAAGAATTTGAGCAGCCATATGTTTTACACTTCATTAGCATCTGTAAAAGTGACAGTGATGGAACATAACTAAATACAAATCAATCATTGTACTGACGTTACATTTTGATGTACTTTACCTGAGTAATTAAAAAAACAAAACATGTATTGTATTTTTAAAGATCTAAACTGTGCTTCCCGATTTTTTGGCTAATCTGGAACTCATTATCATGTTTCAGAAATCTAAATTGTTTGTTGTTTGACCAAAGAGTGATTTACCTCTAAATTGCTCAGATGGTTTCAAATCTTTTAAAATAGCAACATCCTGAACTAGTAAAATGTCATTTATAATCGGGGACATTTTTCAGCAGAATCAGATATATATAATTTGATAAAACTACTGTCCTTCTATGGTTTTAAATGCAGGACCTTCATATGTATTTTTGATCTATTGCAACTTTTTCATTACGGTTTTAATACTTTTTCCACCATGGAGTTGTGATAGCAATCTTTCTCTCTAAGCCGTTGTGAACTTGATCTTAGATGAAAATCCAAACCCTAAACATCCGGGTTTTGTGACGTATTTATCTATGCTTCTCATTCTTTATTTTATTCCTTTGGCACCTTGGGATTTGGGAGGCTTAGTTTGTCTGCATCCTAATCTTTAGCAGCTAAAATTGCTCCAAGCTGATTCTTGTCACTCCCTCACAACACACTCCTGGGAACATGAAAGTATTAAACACATTTACTTGATTTAATCATTCGAAAGCAGAGAAATAATGGATGTCAATTTTCTTCCCCCTTTTTTAACAAATGAGTTCATTTTATGTGTAATTTCACTTTTCTCTCACTTGTATTCCATGCCATCTCCTACTCTATGGCTCATTGTTAGTGTTGGGGTGACTAAGCGCCCTCAGAGATGCTGGGGCATGAACAAAGCGAGTGATATCTAGTGAATTCTCATTACAAGGGGATTATCATATGTGCCAGCATGCATTTCACTCCCACATCATTTTTGGACCATTTACAGGCAATTACAGCATTGCTAATGCTTATTTTGCGCCCACCCTTCCCCCCGGGCTCATCATGTTATTTTACATGTTTTGACAACTTAGCAGGAATTTATCTTTCGTCACTTGTCTGCATTTCCTTGGACTACCTGGTAATGATTATGTTGATGTCAGAAGACGCCTGTGTGACTAAACATCAAAACTCAATACAGCTCACATGTGCTCCAACTAGAACGTGGAAACTGGTTCAGTGTAAAAACTGATCTGAGAGGTCTATTAATACTTAATGAGCCAATAATATTCCCGAATGAACGCTAATTCCAGTTAACATGTTTCTCCCAGCTGGAAAATGTAACGTTACCTGGTTCACAGCAGGTTGCTTCATTAGGCGCCTCCTGCACAGTTCAGCTGCCAAAGGCTGAAGTTCTATAATGTGGATTTTTTATTATATAGAGCACAATATACAGTTTCTCTAAAATACAGGAGGATTCAGATTAAGTTACCAGTTTTTTCCTGTGATAACTGCGTTTTTGTTTGTATGTTTGTATGCATTTGGTGTGTGGTACTGTTAGTCTCATACAATGAATTTACCCTCTGCCGGAGGATTAACATACAATTTGGTTGTTAAAAGGTTAAAAAAATGTTGTCCAACTGGTTTACATTGAAGAAGATTTATTTATTAGTTAGCCTATGGGGAGACCACTTTTCTGTGTTAAACGATGTATACAACATTCAGACTCAGAAACACAGAAGAAAGTGGGCACTGAATGCACAATGAGATAAACTACAGAATAAATGTATCAAAAAAATGTAAAATGTCAAGTGACTTGGTACATATGCAAGGAGGCGTGCAAGCTGCAATAGGTATTTATTTAGAGGCTATTAGCTGGGTTATTTTTTCACAGTACATGTGTACTTTAATAACACAAGTTGTTCATTATTCAGCTCTATAAAAAAGTACACCTTTTATATTATTTCATGTTGTCTTTTAATAATCTAACATGATCTATACAACGTTCTTTTTTTCAAACTTGAGCTGGAACTATGCACAATAACAGACTATGTTAATGCAAAACCAAAGTAAAAAACAGGTAGCATCCCTGTTGTTCTAGGAAGTTGATCCGCACACACAAACATGTAAGAATATTATTATGCTAATTTGTTTCCCTCAGCATTGAGGAAATGAAAGTGGATAAATGTGTTTACCAAAACTGCAGGGCTATTTTAAGGACACTGATATAGGCTAATGATGGACGGCATACTTTCAAACATTTGTTAAAGAGATTTTTCTGTCACATGCAGAACTTTGATGGTAAAACATCCCAGCAGAGACATGAAAAAGTAGATTACCGCCACAATATAAGTTCCTGTTGACGAGAGAAAACATGTCGTTTCTCATCAGCAGTGTATGAGAGCATTCAATACCAGCCCTCCTGCAGGCTCCCAATCTCCTTCCAAGCTGCTGTCTGCGCTCCCTCCATCCGCCTGTTCAACTTTTTTCATTAGATTTCCCATTCTTATGCATCCCAAGTATTTTTTGAAGTGCATAGTATGTGGAATTATGCAATGCATTCAAGTGTCAAGCCTGCACACATCTCATCATGTCCAGGATGATTCACATATGGAAAGTTTGGTTTCCTAGCAACAGCCAATAAAGGCCGGGTTTGATTGGCTATTGCCTGTGGCCATTATAACTAAAGAGTCAACAGGGCTGCCTCTATGAGCTGATGAGAAAATGTTTGCAAGCAATCAAAGGTGGGTTTAATCACTCTTACGGGCTGGTGATAAAACAGAGAAATAATGGGGATTTTTATCTTGAATGAGAGAAATAGTGCATATAAACCCCTTCTTACAGGACGTTTGATTTTTACATGAGCACACACAGAATGGACCTAATCAGGTATTTGAGCTGGTTGGTGATTGCTGAATTAAATCATCTGACTGTCTTTCACATATTCTTCGTGTGTTACTGCATCAGATTGTGCCTTGATTAGCAGTGATCAGTGGGAGAATGATTTCATGGGGAAATGTAAGTCCTTTGTTGGATTGATCACACTCTCTATGCTTTATGCCGTGACTCTGAACTAAGAGAAATCCTTCAGACTCTTTCAGCCTGAGCTGCTGAGGGACCTGAATTCATATTTTACCACTTTAGTTTCCATTTGTATTGTATTTACACATGACACTTAATTTAGGGTGAGACAATAGCTTTTACATGGAAGCGAAAGCCAGCAAGACTAGCAGCGGGCCACAGTGAAACAAAGCATGCATAATTTGTTCAAGCTCTGAGTTGTCTGAAGTTTTCTACCTTGAAGCTCCAATAGGAGAGTTGTCTGAATGTAAAATAACTTTTCCTTTGTTGCCCTACTCATAAAGTATTATTTCTACCGAGAAGACTGTCCCAGGATGTTAAACTGACACTCTCGAGGCTCACCGTGTTTATCCAAATTAAATTATGTTGTTAGACGTGGACATGGAGTACATGCTCAAAAACTTTTGAATTAGTGCTCACTCCCTGAAAGTGGAAATTGAAAAACCATGAAAAAGTTTGTCTAGCCAATTAAATATTTTCTACCTCTCGTCCCTCTGGTATACTCTGGTAAAAAGCCATCACAGACCAGCTGGCTGTGTAAACATGTGCTTTTTGGATTTCACAGTAAGCTGAATTTGAGCTCCCCAAAAGTTACTTCTCCCTGTCCATCGAAGCTGCCAATACACAGAGTTACCACGTGAGAGTATATACTTTACTTTATAAATGACACTTGTATATTATACTTGTATTTTTTCATTCCATTATTGTATTTACCTTCTAACATATTTTATTCAATATATTATTTTTTAATGAAGTTGTTGAATATGTAATCAGCACACCCGTTTTTTGTATGATGATATGTATTTTTATTTTAAGAGGTATAATAAGAGTTTGCCAATTATCTTCTTCCTGTTGTGGATGGTTTGCCTCTACCCTTTCTAACGTACTTATGCTCTAAATACAAGTGGGTATTTATATATATATAAAATAGTTTTAGACTAGTATTTGTTTATCAGAACAACGATTTGCAGTACATATTTGTTTGAAGCACTTCAAAGATAAAAAACACTAGAAATGAATCACAGTAAGAAGTGAAGTGCCTTAATAACAGGTGACTTTTCTACCAGGGTTTTAATACACTATCACTGTCTTATTTTCTTTAAGTTCACATATAAATCAGTACTTTGAAGAACAAAAGAAAACAACAAGCTATGTAAAGACCCAAGCACGTTTGTTATGCTCTGTTTCTATCAAAGAGAATTATTTAAGACTATAACATGAAAGTTCACGCTTGTCTTAGGTTTCTTTTCAGATCTTCGACAGACTTTGCTGATTTGACACAGTGGAAGAAGAAGAGCCCTTGTTCAGTTGGATGATTTGAAACAACAGTAATTGGCCACCCTGGACGAAATGATTTTCAAGTGACCAAACACATTATTAGTATCACTTGTAATTTGGCTTATTGTATAATTAGGTAATTACACAGTATAGAAAAGGCAGATAAACATTTCCCTTTGCTTTTGTGATGCGTGAAGTGCATTGAGCCAAGTAATCCATATAATTAGAGATCAGAAAAGGTTGAACATAATTAGTGACTAATTTGTTTGTGCTAAATATATAAAGTATATACAGATTTAAGGCATATAACTTTTAAATAAACATCAATGTATCATTTAAAAGTTACTAAATAAAAGTGAAGAGGTCTTGTTTAGCTCTTTTATATTCTAAAGATGGAAAACAGTAGTATTGACACTGCTGGCATGATATTCAAATGCACACATCATGGGCTGCTTCTTATGTGTTCAAGGTAAATGCATAGTGTTGGGGCAGACACAGTAGTGGTGGCTTAAAGCCCACCTCTGCTCCGCGCCGTCCGTTTAGATGAGCCTGGTCAGATTGATAAAAGAGGGAGTTCAAAACACCGGCATAAAAGTTATAACAATAATCTGATTTTAATGATAAAAAACACCAATACAAGTTTACAGAGTACTCTGGACTCCCAGTTCTACTGCTGTGCGATACAGGTATCGGGACCAGCCAGTCAGAAACAGGGGGCATTTTGCATGACTACACAACAATATATATGGATATTATTTGAGGTGGAGAGCCACTTCTTATCTTCCACCGGACCCAACTCCTTTAATTTCCCAGGGAAGGTTTCACACAAACTATTATTTTCTAAACAATCAAACATTGTACACAGATATATTGGTATCAAACATTGTACACAGATATATTGGTGCTTGGGATTATATTGGCCCCAGAAAGAACCTTGAAAAAGAACATGTGTGTGTGTTAGTGAGGGGAAGTGTGTGTGTGTGTGTGTGTGTGTGCATGCTGATAAGTGGAGGCGTATGTGTGTGTGTTGCTGATATCTGGGTCAAGGAGTTTATGTGTGTGTGCTGGAGACAGGGGGTGTATGTGTGTGTGTTGGCGATATCTGCCTTATGGAGTGTAGGTAAGAAGGTTTATATATATAGGATTACTTCAAAACAGTCCCAAATAATACATGTTTACTTCAATACAGTTCAAGATAATACCTGTTTACTTTAATACAGTTTAGAACAATATCTGTGTGCTTTAATAGCCACTATTTTCTTAGCTGATAACAACTCAGAATATAGCTGTTACGTTTGTATTTAAATAGAGAAATGTAAATGTTTGCATATATATATTCTATTTGATAAGTGTCACATCTGTACATGGGTTAGATTTAAAGGCTAGGGCAGGGAAGACAATAAAAGGAGGGAATGGTATCATGCAAGATGCAAATGATATAGTCAGCGATAATGTACAATTTGAGATAAGAACACTCTAAAAAGTCCCAGGACATACATCCAAACAGGTCCTCAAGCAGTGGAACACATTGTTCATAATGTGCTAATGAGAATATAAGAATCTGAGAGCAGAGAGCTTTCCAAGATGAACTTTCCCAAATGCCTGGAAGATAAGTCTTTGATGAGGACACCAAAAACGAGAGCTTGCACCCTTATAAAAACACGACAGATCATTACCTACCGTATGCAGCCTCTGCATTTATCTGCAAGTGGGCCCATGATGAGGTGAGTTCCACCTACAGCGAGCTGACTTTGAAGTGATTTGTGGTAACTCTGGTTTATTAAGGCCAAAGCTGTTGAAATATTGGATGTCATAGATATCTGAATCCTTTTTTCTCAGGTTTAAATCTCAGTGTTGTGTAATAGGGGGTTGGAATAGTGAAACATTGATGGAAATGACAACACATAATTAATTAAAAGTAGAGCATTTGTACGATTCAGGTGGTGAAACCTGAACCATACACGCATGAGGTGAAAGAAGTATTTAGATGCTTTTCTAACTACCAAAATACAACAATGTAAAGATACTACATTCAAAATCATACACTTTGTAAATATATAACTTTGATCAATAAAATGCACTGAAAGATTCCAAGTAAACTTTCTGCAGAAAATGGCCCCCTTATAGTGATTTATTATCACATATCATATTATCTGTTGTTAATATTAAAGCAGTTGTGTTTTAGAAAGTGGTTTACTGTGATAAATGGAAGAGAAAAGACGAAAATGTTTCTCATCATATTTGAATGACTTATTTGGACTACTGTCTTAATGTCTAACAGCATCGAACAGTTGTGTAAGCATGAGAAGTAGCCTTATATAGACACTGCTTTTTCGCAAAGGATCACAAAACTAAAAGTTTGGTAACCATCGGTTTATTCTATACAAACTTATTTAAAGAAACGTACTAATGTACAGGAGTAGAACTATGAAGCAACTCAAAGAAGGTGGAGGTTGACCTCATTTTGACTCCTTTATAACAAAACAAAAAATAGGTGGGGTTTAGGTCAGGGGTGTCCAAACTTTCTTCCCAGAGGGCCACATACAGAAAATATACGACGGGCTGGGCCACTCACTAGAGGTGAGGTATATTGCCTCATAAGTTCAGTTGTAAGTTGGAAAAATCAATCCAATGTAGGTCAATTATTCTTGATACTTGAAAATGCTGTTAGAAAAAAACTGCCTAAATCACAGCTCTCCATAGGGTTTCATTTATTTTGTTAGCAGCTCATTCTTATCAAGGGTATATTCAACCTAGTCTCACATCTAAACGTGTAATAACTACGTTGGTCCACAACTTGGGACGTAGTATTTCTTCAAAAACGCCTCTGAAATTGTAAGATCCCTACGTTTTTTTTCACCATTCATTCCAATGGCTGGCGTCTATGTCACGTGATCTTCAAATTTCTCCCCGCAGAAGAAAAAAAAACATGGCCGACCTTCGTTTTATTCTCGGTGGAAAATGCCTATTTTAAAGTTAGTTTGGCCATTAAAATGCGTTTTGATGTCATTTGATGCGAGAAATATGAGTTGTTATTTCAGATTATCTGTGCAGTGGATGTACATGATCTTTAGTTTGCTGGTTATTATGAAGATTACTTCAGGAAATTGTGTCCATACAACGTTTTCATTGTTACCAAGGTGGTTGCTAGGGACGCTGCTATCGATATTATTTCTATTATGTTGTGTAACTGTTTAATGGTGTAAAATTGTGGTATATACGCAGTGGCGACTGGTCATTAGGGGCAGGTGGGACACATATTTATGTATAAAAGACATAAAAAAGTGCATTTTGCATGATAGGTCCCCTTTAAGTACAATGTAAAACAAGCAGAAGTTTATTAGACTAAAGTTATACTTTTTGAATTTGCTGAGGGCCGATTTGAAATGGTCCGCGGGCCACATTTGGCCCCCGGGCCGTAGTTTGGATGCTTGGTTGTGAGATGATTAATGGAAAAGAAAGAACCATTACCAATTTCTTTAAAAAAAAAAACGTAAAATGGAAATACTCAAACCCACTTTAGCAACTTTCCACCACTGCATACATGTGTTAAATTGAGACAGACAAAATATGTCAAGGATTTATAAAACATTTCACTGTCAACAAAAGCAGAGCCTTTTGTATCTTAGCTCTTATTTATCTTCATTCTGTGTGTGTAAAGATCTGCGGCAGCACCTGATAACTCGACTGACACGCACAACAAAGTTGGTAATTCATCTCAGAGAGTGTAAAATTCCACACTGTGCCAAAGCTTCCATAACTCCACACCCATCACACCTCATTGTTAACAGTCAGATAACACTAACCACCTCCCTAGGGCCACATCTGCTCCGTGAGTGAACAAAACAAAAATTCAACCACCTAGGAGATTTGCTTTACAGGATGTTGCGGCATTTTAGCGTTTCCTCTCACAAATAACTAAGAGAAATGTGTTCAATCGTGACAGACAAGACAAATCAGATTACAGCTTGCTACATCATACTCTCGTTGGATATATTTGTAGAACAATAATATATGTAAACTAATTTTCTGGGGCTGTGCTTTTTTTATAGTATGGCAATCTCACCTCACAAATATTTTTCCTCTTTTGTAGCAGTGTGCTCTGTGCTTAACCGTGTCTCCTGGATATTGTGTTCATATTTCGTCACAGCACACAGGTTTAAAAATAATTGTAAATATGCCCCAATAAAGATTTGATCAGAACATTTGTTGTTGTGTTAGAACTTAGATGTTCTAAGTTTCTGCATTATTTCTGACAATGTTCTTTATCTTTCTCGTACAATTAATGCTCTTTAAGTTATGTTCAGAAACTCAAAGCACTTTAACAAAGGTTAAATGTTCCTAATGGAGTTTTTTCCCAGTAGTAGCACTGTTGATTTTTTTTACGAGTGCAATGTTTTGTTTGTCCACTTTTAAGCACACGAGAACGTAGGTGAGCGTATGGGTGACACAATACACAATCGTGCCATACTTTCTCATGAATGCACTGAGCCATAGGTGATGGTACCATTCATAACGATGCAGAAATGTGTAAGAAAATGCAGGGCAGAAGACGATCAGCTAATTTGTTCATTTAAGAAGAAATGCACTCAACAAGGATACACACAATGTTGGGGAGAAACACTAAATGTAAAGTTAAAACACTGATCATTTACAAAAAAACTACAAGGCATCTTTTAGAGAAGGAGTCCTGCGTAATATCTTAGAAGGAATTCACGACATTTTCTTTGTAATTGATAAAAGACGAGACATACTGAAGGCATTTGTGGAACTCTTTGCACCTCTCTAGCGAACAAACCATGACACAGTTTATTAGCAGAAAATGCAGGTTGTTTAGTTCCCAAAACATGTATCTTTTGTAAGGGCATTGACAACAGGACGTTGAGGTAGTAGGGGTGTCCAAATGTGTCATGTCAGCAGCCTGTGCTTCAGTCTGATAGATCCTGCATATGTGGTTCCTTGACCTTGCATCGCACTATGAGACCTGCATCCCTGTCATCGTCACCCGATCTGTCTTTTTTTGGATTGACAACAAACAAAATGAATATATTCAGAATGTGTGATTTAGCAAATGGTGAGGTGTGTGTTGTTTTCTGTTGGTTTTAAGGGGGAAGGCTTTATAATGTTGGCTCAAACTGCTAAACAATAATGAATAATAATCGTCCTGATAAAGAGGCCTGTTTATTTGTTTCACTAAAGGACTCCCAAGATGAAAAAGAATGCTCAACTTTGTTATTAAAGATTTGATCCACCCTAATAAATGGGTTTACAGTTAAGTAAACTGAGTAAAGTCTTAATATGAGTTTTATTCATCCCCTGTTTCATCCGTCATCCTCTGAACAACTTTGCAAACATTTAAAATGGTCTTACTGGCAGGAAAAACATTGCTTAGCTTTTAATTTAACTGATGAAAAAGGGAAACCGCCAGTACAGCTGATAGTGTAACTCATCTATTTCCCCCAAATGTCTTTCAGAGCAATTACAAAAATTACTTCCTCTGAAAAACCAGAATATAAGCCAACAGTGAGACTGAAAAAACAATCTTATCTAACAATCATTGCCTCTGGATTTCAGATAAACCCCTCTCTCCTTTATCAAACTGTATGATAATTCTAATGCGAAAAAATAAAGAACAAGGGAATTCTACAACATGATACCCTTGTCTTTCTATCTTACCAGGAACGTTTTATATGTTGTAGGAATAGGACACAAGGGGCCATAACCTGTACATGTCATACTGGGTACATTACTTGTCCAACATAGAACATGTATCTGTTGTGCTTTGCATTATTGTGCAGTCACAGCTTTGCACATGCAGTAGATTGAGGCTGTAAGGAGAGGATCAGCACAGGTGAAGGTTGTGTACAGTGCAGATACTCTAAGAAATCAATGCTGGTTACTTACGTGTGATGGAGATGCTTTTAGGAATCCATGGCATACTGTATTTGTTTGTGCAGTGTACTGAAATAACTGTGAGTGTATCTGAGCAGAAGTGGTGCATTCAGTTCTACTGGGTGCTAGTTATCCCTTAAATATGGTAGATACAGGTTTGTTAATGATGCAAAAATAATACTGTAGGATCCACACGTACTAATATATGATTTTTGCAAACATCAGACTTCATATAATTATTTAGAACTGTTGCATAGTTGAATGCACTATATGTTTCCTGCAGGTTAAGGCTGACAAGATAGGGCCACTCATGCCTATAGATTTGCCAATAGCTTTGGCTATGTTAGCCCTAGCAGTAATGACTGGAAACAGGGTCAATAAAGCTAGAGTGAGCTAAGCTGAAACAAAAGTTCAGCAAATATGAGCACTTCCAAAGCTCAGAGAGAGAGAGAGAGAGAGTGAGAATTCTCTTAGTGAGTTCACGATGATGGAGGAAGGAGTAGCGATGAAACCGACGGACGAGAGAGAGCCGGGAGAGAGAGAGGGAAAGGGAGTGGAGGAAGCGAGAGAGAGAGAGAGATGAGAGAGAGAGACGGAGAGAGCAGGCAGAGAGAGAGAGAAGAGAGAGAGAGAGAGGAGACGAGAGGAGAGAGAGAGAGAGAGAGAGAGAGAGAGAGAGAGAGAGAGAGAGAGAGAGAGGACACTAGTTAAAA